>NC_066871.1:28954173-29254173 GCF_022985175.1 Labeo rohita | reverse complement strand
CATACTGTATCTTCATCACCTGAAGATGAAAAGGAGATTAAACTGAAAATGGCCTGTTTGTATACTTTAACTATGCACTGGAAAAGTGTATGTGTGTGTACCTGTAGGTATCGTGTGTGTGTAAGTATAGGCACACACTGCAGGGTCTTGGTGTTACAACAGCCCGAGCATCTCTGCACCTCCACACACGGAGGCCACAACAGGAAATTTGCATTGCTACGGTCCAACATGGAGCGTGTGACCTCGATGACCTCGGTCCTGACCTTACAGATGGCTTGCTGAGCAGGCTGAGCGTCTGCAGACATGAAAATCATTTAGCAATTAGACTCGATTTGAACAGGTGCTTGCTCATTCAAAATGCTTGTATGGATTAACATAATGTAAATGCTGTCTCTTACTGAAATATGTAGTAGAAAACCCATAAAGGATTTACGCTATTTAAGAAATCCACATCGTTTTATACATATTTTTGGACTATGGGGGGGCACCACTATTTCGATGACATCAAATGGTTGCACTCTGTGAGCTACTGGCGCTTTTTTTTTGACCACAACAAAACTTGAAAAATAAAATACTGATACGATGCCACATTGTGCAGCTTTTGGTTGTAATTTTCAGTCGAAGGGCAACAAGAGAAGTGATGTAAGTCATCACTGCTTTCCTAGCAATAAGAATGAGAAGCTGCCTATGGATGAATAAAGCTTCCTAAACACTTGCATCTTTGTTCTCTCTACTTTAGCCCTGATGCCTTTGAGGCTTTTAGTCGACCACAGCTATTGAAAGAGCTTACAAATGGCAGAGACAAGAAACGCTAGATGCCATCCTGGCAGGATGTAAACATGACGACTCTTATCATGGCACCGCAACCGAAGGAGTTTCTCAGCGAGATTTCACTCAATATCCCGGAGTGTTTAGACTCCTTGTGCAGAAAAATCGATGGTATGTTATTTGGTTTAAGCCTACACTTAGTAGCTTAGTATCTGTGGTCATTGTATCAGTATTTTATTTTCCGAGTTGTGTTACGGTAAAAATAGCAACATGTAGTGCCAGTAGCTCACAGAGTGCAACCATTTCACATCAATGAAATAATGGCGCCCCCCTTAGTCCAAAATATATATAAAACAAAGTGGAGTTTTTAAATAATGTAAATCTTTCATGGGTTTTCTACTACATATTTCAATAAGAGACAACATTTGCATTTTATTAAGCCATACAAGTCTTAATATCCGGGGTTCACTTCAAGGTGTTGCAGGTGGTTGACATTTGGTCAGTGTGTAATTATATAGTAATGACTTTTCTAAAGCACATGTAATAATATTGTAATAATGACTTTTCTAAAACAAAACAATGAAAAATAAATATAAATATTGCGAAAATAAACAAACAAACAAACAAACAAACACCAATATTGTTTTCTTCTTATTTTCTTTTTAAATTTGAAAACATGGTTTACCAATAACTACACTGTTGAATGTTTTTTTGTGTGAATAAAGGCTTAGTTCACTTCCAGAACACAAAATTTACAGATAATATACTCACCCCCTTGTCATCCAAGATGTTCGTGTCTTTCTTTCTTCAGTCGTAAAGAAATTATGTTTTTTGAGGAAAACATTTCAGGATTTCTCTCCATATAGTGGACTTCTGTGGTGCCCCCAAGTTTGAATGTCTAAAATGTAGTTTCAGTGCAGCTTTAAAGGACTCTAAACGATCACAACTGAGGTAGAAGGGTCTTATCTAGAGAAACAATCAGTTATTTTCTAAAAAAAAAAAAAAATGACAATTTATATTCTTTTTAATTAACCTCTTCTTGTCTAGCTCTGCAATGTGCATGTGTACTCTAAAAACTTTAATCTCATTTTCTCCTCCAACTTCAAAATCATCCTACATCGCTGCAGAAGTACTGATCCAGTGTTTACAAAGTGAATGTGCAAGGAGGGTCAAACACCCTTTACAAAAAAAAAAATAAAAATGAGAGAGAGTTTGCATGAGAGAGTTTGCATGGGTATGGCAGAGCTAGACAAGATGAGCATTTAAGGTTAAAAAGTACATACATTTTTTTTTTTTTTTTTTGACACGCTAGATAAGACCCTTCTTTCTCGGCTGGGATCGTTTAGAGCCCTTTGAAGCTGCATTTAAACTACATTTTGGAAGTTGAAACTTGCGGGCAACATAGAAGTCCACTATATGAAGAATATTTCAGAAAGTTTTTCCTTAAAAACATAATTTCTTTACGACTGAAGAAACAAAGACATGAACATCTTGGATGACAAGGGGGTCAGTAAATTATCTGTAAATTTTTGTTCTGGAAGTGAACTACTCCTTTAAGTAAATAAATAAATGCAACAAAATTCAGCCTGGGGGCGGGGGAGTAAATTGACAGTATACAATAAATGCCACCAAATATATTCTGGTTTCAGCTGCGTATTGTCTATTAATTCAATTTAATTCTTTTGTCTGAATAGCATCCCTCCTTTTCTCTCTCCTACACTCTTAAATGCTCATGATGCCATAGAAGAACCTTTTTTGTCTAAATGGTTCCATAAAGAACATCTGAAGAACCTTCCTGTTTCACTAAAGGTTCTTTGTGGCGAAATAAGGTTCTTCAGATTATAAAAAGGTACGAAAGAGATGGTTCTTTAAAGAACCTTTGACTGAATGGTTCTCTGTGGAACCAAAAATGGTTCTTCAATGGCATCGCTTGAAGAACCTTTTAAAGCACCTTTATTTTTAAGAATGTAGTTCATTTCTCCCTGTCTCACTTCATATTTCTCTCGCAGTCTCTCAAAACAGATGTACTGAAAAAGTCTTATTCCAGAAAGTGCATGTTCAGCGTGTATGAACAATTATGAACTGTGTTTGTTTGAGTTCTTCAGATTCTCTTTTCCATTATGATCATTGTGTCTGGAAATAATGAGGATCTGACTCAGCTCAAGAAGACAGATTTACTGACTTTGGATGGTTATTGTTATGATGAGCATTATTTGAAAGCTGAAGCCTACACTGACACACAATAAATCAATATAATAGTTTAAAATAATTATGCATTTAAAATAAAATATATATTATAATATATGACAAAATAACTAATTTTAAAACTGAATGTATAATATATGTGCCATTAGTCCCTCAAGTAACCTGTTTTGATAAACCCAAGAAGACACTGTTGTTACAATAACAATGAAAATACATATTTAACAAATAATGATGATATAAACGAGAACAAAACACATTATACAGCAACAATCAAGAAAAGAGAAGAAGAACAAAGTAAGCGGGACTAACCCAGAAGACTGCGTGGCAGACGGTTGCTGGTGTCATTATCATGGTGACTGTCTGGCTCAACCTCTGGAGAACAAAATGACAGCAACTTTGAACCATCAGGTAGTGAAACAAGGGAGAAAATAAATAAAATGCAGCCTCTTGTAGGAAATAGCTACTTTTTTCTGTTTTATAATGTCTGGTTTTACAGACAGGGTTTAGACTAAACCAGGATTAGGCCATTGTTCAATTAGGACATATATGTTATTTTTATAAACGTGCCTTAGAAAAAACATTACTGGTTTGCCTCTAAAGACAAAACAAAGGCACTGATATATTTTAAGATTAGCCAGTGCAAGTTTCTTTCAGTTGAAACAGCTTACATTTTAGTCTAGGACTAGGCTTAAACCTTGTTTGTGAAACCAGGAGTAAGGATGAAAGTAACAGTAGAAGAAGATTGACATATCAAACCACGCATTGATTAACATTGCTTTTATAGCCTTACAGGGATTTTCAAGGGGTTTTTCAATTAGCTACTCCAGATAAGAGTTTCTGCTACTGTACATGCTTTAAATATAAATGAGGATACAGCATACATAGATCAAGGTCAAAAAGTTGCATCGTAAAAAGTGTTAAAGAGGCAAGCTATCTTAAGTACGGTACTGGAGTGCTGCAGCCCAGGGTCCTAATTAACATATTTATTAAAGAGTAATATTTCCCTCCAGGAATGTCAGAGGCATTTTAAAACTTTATCAAAAATGTCGAATCAGCAAGACATTCAATAGCTTGCAACTTTAAACACTAAATGCATTTATTTGATAGATACAGAACACTAGTGTCTAAAAAGTCACTAAACCCATAAATTTGGTGTTGAATAGAATATCAAATTGAGTTAGAAACAGAGGAATTTTATGTCGTCACACTTCAGATATCTGGGGCATCTTTGTCACTTCTTGTGGCATTTTTTGCTCTAAAAGCTCTGTCTGTATAATAAGATGTGAAAGAAGAATGAGTCACGGTTGAGAGATGCGTTTCTGAAAGATTTTAATGTACGTGAGTGATAAAAAGAGCTGATTTACCTATGGATTCAGAGAACAGCAAAAACTGCAGGTCCTGAATTGAAGATACAGATCCACCCTTCACCAACTCAACCACGGCGGCCGGGAGAGGATCAGCCTAGAGAGAGGAAACAAAACATATAAGAAATGAAATGCATATTCTATTAATTATTTTCAACATTGATAATAATAAGATGAAATGTTTCTTGTTAGCATATTAGAATGATTTCTGAAGATCACGTGACACTGAAGACTGGAGTAATGATGCTGAACATTCAGCTTAGCATCACGAAAATAAATGACATTTTAAAAATGTTTAAATAGAACACTGTTATTTTAAATTGTAATAATATTTCAATGCATGTAAAAAATAATGTACCATCAGCTGGTCAAGACTGCAAGAAATAAACTCAGAAAGAGTGATGTGGACACTGACTCAAAGCATTATTTTGTCATGTAATGATCTAATAATTTTTTAGTTATTGTTTGTTTGTTTGTTTGTTTATTCATTTATTTAAGAATAAATAAATGAACATGCAATGTTGAATTCATATTTTATATATAAATACAAAAAAATATACAAAAATAAAATGTCTTAAAATATAAATAATATACATTAAATATTAATATAAAATGTGTGTGTGTGTGTGTGTGTGTGTGTGTGTATCACTGCAATTTCCAACAGAAATGAAAACTAAAGGCAGTAAAACAGCGAGCACTTGTAATCATGTTTTGCTTTTTGTGTAAAACAAGTTTGTTCATTAGCTCAGTCAGCACGGAATTGGACTTAGGGTGCAGAATCCTTGGGTATGAATCCTGTGAAAAACATGACTTGCAATGAAAGAGCGGAAAAGATGAGAGATGGAAAAACAAGCTAAAACAGCTTGTGATTGCATTTTTACGTCACATTCGCTTTTGTTCATACTATCAGGTAGGTTTAGGTGTAGTGCAGACGGCAGGTTATTTTAAAACGTCACAGAGCATTAGAGTTATAACGCCACTCAATGACCATTTCAAATCAGAACTGCGGTGACACATACAAAACCAATGTCACATAAAACGTACCTTATGTACGTTCATCTGTTCTCGGGGAAAAAAAAACAAACACTCTTTTAGCACCAGTGGACATTTCACATCCAATATGTCACAAAACTACATGGGGGTAAGTATTTCACATCTTGCAGTAAAGTTCCCACAGGTGTGTTTTTGTCATGAGATCAGGTTATTTTTTTCCTTGTGTGTAGCATGGAAAGTTATTGTTAACCTATTAACAGTTTTTTTTTTTTTTTTCGTAGCATTTTTACAATATTTTACAGATAAAACTACAGTCATTTTTTTACGGTGTATCATTTAAGCACAGAATTCTGAATTAACAATCAGAATCAAGAATTCCAAAGAGTGCATACATAAAGTAACGTGTTGTTGTTTGAGTGTGTGACAGTGAGACAGAGTACTATGGATGCTGGTTTGTCTCAGGGTGTCAATGCAGGTCTTGGGGACACAATAGCCCTGTTCATACAGCGTGTCCAGACAGGGGCCACTGACCCTTGTCTCCTCCGTCTCATCTGGCAGCATTTATGCGGGACACAGGAAAGAGGGCAGAGAGGAAGTGGGGGATGGAGAGATGGAGAAAAGGTGAGCTTGAGGAGGAGAAAGAGAGAGATGGATGAGGGAGGCTGCCGGAAGGATGGAGTATTTCAGTAATCGGCGCGATAAGGGAAATCCGTCACATTACTGGCTGGTGATTCAGGCGGTTTTGCATCGGGCCGAACAAATGCAGGAATTCACGCGTGCCAAAAGTTAAGAGACATCCTAAATTTGCCACACCTCTTGCGATACGCACTTATAATTGAGCAGAAATAAGTCATGGTGAATCACCAGTATATCTTACACCCTTGGGAGCTTCGAAAAGCACAGTGGCCTTGTTTTATCCAAATGCATAAATCTTGTGAATCATCAGTTTTCCATTTTTAATTTCTCTGTCACATTCTCAAATGCGCTGTCATCCAGTTGTGCATGCACAACAGAACTTGAAGGTTTCAATTCCGATCTATAGTGCACCAGGTGGTTAATGAAATGTTGTCTACATGATTTCTTGATACTGAACTCATCACAGCACCGATGGACAGAATGAAAACATAAAAAGTTAATTTAGGGTCGGTAAGATTTTGTATAATGCTTTTGAAAGGAGAACAAAAATACAGAAACAGCTAACATTGTGAAATATTATTACAATTTAAAATAACTGTTTTCTATCTGAATATATTTTAAAATTAAATTTATTTCTGTGACGCAAAGCTAAATTTTCAGCATCATTAGTATCATTACTCCAGTCTTCAGTGTCACATGATCTTTTAGAAATCATTCTAATATTATTAATGTTAAAAACGGCATAATGTTTTTGTGGAATCATTTTTTAAGAAAATTCACGCTCAGTATTTATTTGAAACCAAAGCTTTTGAAACCATGTGAAAGTCTTTATTGTGAATTTTGATTCATTTGTTTTCCAACATTAAAAATGATAGTGTATGCTTGGAGATACACACACACTAACACACTCTAATTCACATATGTATGATTCATAAACATTTATCGTAAATCGCATACACACACTAAATTGCTTTATGGCTACCCAATGTAAATATATAGCATCACACTTATATAAACAACCACAATACGCATACAGATACCAGATGGCATACACAAAGACCACACACAGAATAGAATAGAATAGAATAGAATAGAATAGAATAGAATAGAATAGAATAGAATAGAATAGAATCAGAGGAAATCTGTATTGCTCAGAGGTTGCTGTTTCAAAGCAACAATAGCAAATCTTGCTCAATCATAAACATTATTGATATCTCTTCAGAAAGGAAATACATATAAGATTGACAAACACTATCTAGAAAATGTTAATAAATAAATAAAAAATAAATCAAAGTTGCAAATGTAATTTAAAAAATGCAAAAAGTACAATATATATATTTAATTATATTATATTAAAATAGTAAAATATCTAAATTTTTTAAGTAAAATGTGAAAATCCGAATATCACAGAAATCCCAAATTAAGCTACACTGACACTTGCAGGTTGCCTCATCTAAACAAACCAATGGGATGGTGGTGTGTGTCTCTATGATAACCAGTGCTGAACCACACAGCCCCTGTACCATGCTCCTAATATCATCAGAGAGTAAAGGACAGGCCCAGAGCATTCTGGGATTGTGGAGGAGTGGTGGAATGCACAGCCCATGTTGGGGAGTAATGATACATAATTACACATCTGCTGACAATGCTCTCACACACACATGCCCATATCATCTACTAACACATGCAAATATGCACAACCATCAGAAATAACACCGCACGTTTGCATGGTTTTCATTTTTATCTGTAAATGAAAGCATATAATCAAGTCAAATATGTCTTACTTGCTTTTTTTTTTTTTTTACCTTGCGGGATTTTTCCATCTAAATCAGACAGCATAAAGAGACAAAAAAAATGATGTTCTTACATGATAGGGAACTTCCAAAAAGCACACCTTAAAGCTGAGATGGGATCATAATCACAGCTTTTAAATGAGTTTTGATCTCACATTTCCCTTCGAACAAGGAATTATGTTTTAAACATTACAATTTAAACTGGAAAAGGTGCATGTTTTGGAAATGTCATGTCTTCAATTAACGAGATACCAATTATGATATGTCTTCTTCTGATGGTTTTGGGGGGCTGGGGGTCACAGAAATGTCCTATTTTGATGAAGTGCCTCATGCAACGCAACTGCGGTGGTCAAAGGAAGGGCAAATGCATTAGAGCCTGCAGATTTTGTGTGCTAAATGTCAACAATTCTTAGTAAACCAATCAGTTCCTGGAGCCTTCAGGCATCAGTTCACAGATTTGTTCTCTTCATATGATGCCCTATGAGTGATTTATGATCTTGTGGGATGCCAGTGGTTACACCGCAAGATTACAGCACAAGTTCATGTGGCATCAACAAACTTTTAAGCACTGGGAAGAAAAATCCATCCTGTACACAAATATACGTGCACATATGTTCACAAACAACTGACAAACCAACTGTTCACCCAAAATAAAAATAAAACATTGTGTCATTTCAGATTTGTATGCTGTTGTTTCTTCCATGGAACACTAAATTAAATATTTTATGTAATGTTTATGCTGCTCCTTTCCATTCAGGACATCTGTCAAATTATAAAAATCTTCATAAAATTCCGTAAGACTCTCAAGAAATCTCACTTGTGACCCTGGACCACAAAACCAGTCATAAAGGTCAATTTTTTAAAATTGAGATTTATACATCATCTAAAAGCTGACTAATAAGCTCTCCATTGATGTCTGGTTTATTATGATAGGACAATATTTGGCCGAGATTTTAAAAATCTGGAATCTGAGGGTGCAAAAAAATCCAAATATTGAGAAAATCGCCTTTAAATTTGCCCAAATGAAGTTCCTAGCAATGCATATTACTAATCCAAAAATAGGTTTTTATATATTTAGGATAGGAAATTTACAAAACATTTTCATGGAACATTATCTTTACTTAATACCCTAATCATTTTTGGCATAAAAGAAAAAAAAAACGATAAATTTGACCCATACAATGTATTGTTGGCTATTCCTACAAATATACCCGTGCTACTTAAGACTGGTTTAGCGGTCCAGGGTCACATTTACTTTTTGTTCAGATTTAAAATAAATCTGTGCCACGTCGAGTCAGGTGTGTCGTCACCAGTAACGTCTTTTCCCATTGGTCGATGTATCAAAACAGTTTGAATATGTGAAATCGAGAATGAAAATTAGGATTTTCAACATTCAGCTTAAAGCATGAAGGCAAATCTTACCCGGTTTGATACCATTATGCCAACTGTCATTGATTCTGGAATGTGTTACTATAGAATGTGACTCGCCAAAAAGGTGAAGTGTGATCCTGAACCACAAAACCAGTCATAAGTAGCACGGATATATTTGTAGCGATAGCCAAAAATACACTGTATGGGTCAAAAATTACAATTTTTCTTTTATGCCAAAAATCATTCGGATATTAAGTAAAGATCATGTTCCATGAAGATATTTTTTAAATTTCCTACCTTAGCTATAGCTTCATTTGGACAACTTTTAATGCGATTTTTTTTTTTTTCACCCTCAGATTCCAGATTTTCAGATAGTTGTATCTCAGCCAAATATTGTCCTGACAAACTACACGTCAATGGAAAGCTGATTTATTCAACTTTCAGATGATGTATAAATCTCAATTGCAAAAATGGACTCTCATGACTGGTTTTGCATTCCAGGGTCACAAATTTGAAAATGTGATGCAAGCGCTACAGAAGAGGGGACGATTTTCTTGGAAAAAATACTTATATTTTGGCTTGTTTCTAAACTAATCTATCATATGACTTCAGAAGAATATACCACATGAGTATGGACCACTTTTGCCTACTTTTGTCCTTTTTGGGGCCTGACAGATGAGTTCACTAACCTATCAACTTTAATGGAGAACAAAAAATGTTTGGGAAAACATGAGGGTAAGTAAATAAACAACAGGTTAGTTATATTGCAGATATATTACCCACCCTATAAAGTTATGATAAAAAAAATAGCCTAGCCTATAAGAATGAAACAGGAACCAATTAACTCTTGTATTAGGTCGCTCTTACCTCCGCACTGCCCAACCGCAGACAAGCCGCCGCAAGTACCGCGAGAAGAAGCGGGATCCGCGATCTCATCTTGCTGCCGTGCCGCTGCGGGGCTCCACGGGACAGCGCGCATTTAGAGAGACGCGCACAAGACGCTCAGCAACTGGGCTCCGACTCGTGAGCAAATATCGGGTTAATTAAGCAGCAGTTTGAGTCCCTCAGCGGATCTGCAGGCTCGACATTCCTCTCAGTGCGCAAACATTCAAATTGCCCTCCACGGCAGAATGAGTCTCTCTTCTGAGGAGCAAGTGGCCCATTTGAAGTCCTTTGAAAGGCAGTTTGCGGATTAAAGCCAAGAGCTTTGTTTCCAGGCGAAGCACCGAAATCCCGGATTCCTCAGCTTATTTAAATCATTTATTTACATGGTTCAGTCCAATAAAGACGTCTGTTAATATTATCTGAGAGAACGATAATCTAAAATACCTGTTCATGCATGTGTTTTTTTTTTTTAGTAATTCGGATTGCATAAAATGTCTTAAAAGTCAAACAGGACTTTATGTTATTAAAAAAATAAAAAAAAAAAAATAGTTACAAAACAAAGTGATGCGGCTACGGTGCCTTTGTTTTGGTAATAAACTCCTCACTTATAATTAACTCCACATCACCGTTGATTACGTCAAAAACTGTTATATATTAAAAAGGCTTTCCTTTTTAAGCTGGTCCATATGTTGCACGCGAGGGTCCCTTCGTCTTCGCATTGTCTGCAATAAAAGCGACATTAATGTAAGCTAGCCTAAATATAACTCTTGGTCTTGCAGTTTTCTTATCAATGTCCAGCGCGTGCACGGCCCCGCGCGAGCCGTCTGTCCTGTGTTGATTATGGGACTGTGGCTCTGAGGAGGATTTCAGGGGTCTGTATGTGGACTCTTATCTTACCCTCCCCTTAAAGGCAGGGCTGAACTCACTGAGAAAGAGAGGATGGGAGGTGGGTGAGGAGGTGCTGAAGTCATGTTGCCTCAGTTTGGATGCCTGCAATATATTTTAATAGTAGAAACGTGCATGGGAACAAATAGAATATTATTGTTTTCATTAATGACACTGAACATATAATGTACAATTGCAATATATTATCAACGTCTCACCCTCCAGTTGTTGCTTTGGCTTTCTTTCTAACGTGGAACGCAAATGCATATTTATTTTAAAATGTCTGTTGTTTTTTTCCTATACAAAAAAGCTTTCAGCTATACAATATGCACTATGGAAGTTTTCCTCCAAAACTTAGATCACAAATCTCATTTGCATATTTATTCAAACATGCACTGCTTTTTTGTCATCAGTGGCAATTGCATCTTGCATGTCAGAATAAGCTTTAATGGAACAGTTCAACCGAAAATGAAAATATGAATGATGTACACTATGAGTCAAAAGATTTTTCATGTTTTTTAAGAAGTCTCTTCTGCTCACCAAGCCTACGTTTATTTGATCCAAAGTACAGCAAAAACAGTAAAATGTTTAAACATTCTTACTATTCAAAATAACTGTTTTCTATTTGAATATATTTAAAAATGTAATTTATTCCTGTGATTTCAGAGCTGAATTTTTAGCATCATTACTCCAGTCACATGATCCTTCTGAAATCATTCTAATATTCTGATTTGCTGCTCAAAAACATTTATTATTATTATTATTTATTATTATTACATTGAAAACAGCTGAGTAGAATTTTTTCAGGTTTGTTTGAGGAATAGAAGGTTCAGAAGAACAGCATTTACCTGAAATAGAAATCTTTTGTAACATTATAAATGTCTTTATCAACACTTTTGATCCATTTAAACTAAAGCAATTTAAACTTTGCTAAATAAAAGTATTAATTTCTATCATTTCTTTCCCAAAAAGATTCCAAGCTTTTGAATGGTATAGCGTATAATGTTACAAAAGCTTTTTATTTCAGATAAATGCTGATCTTTTAATCTTACTATTCATCAAAGAATCCTGAAAAAAATGTACTCGGCTATTTTAAATATTTATAATAATAATAATATTAATATTAAATGTTTCTCAAACAGCAAATCAGCATAGTAAAATGATTTGTGACACTGAAGACTGGAGTAATGATGCTGAAAATTTAGCTTTGATCACAGGAATAAATTACATTTTAAAATATATTCAAATAAAAAACTGTTAATTTAAATAGTAATATATTTCAGAATATTACTGCTTTTTCTGTTTTTTGGATCAAATAAATGCAGGCTTGGTGAGCAGAAGAGACTTCTTTACAAAGCATTACAAATCTTGTAAATGGATTTTACTCTTCATGGCAACTGATTTGGAGAAATTGAATTATATTAGATTCTAACTGATGGACTGGAGTGATGAACTGATGTGAATTATTTGTGGATTATTGTGATGTTTTTATCAGCTGTTTGGACTCTCATTTTGATGGCATTCAATGCAGTGTGTGAGTGATGTACTAATACTCCAAACCTGATCCAATGAAAAAAAACTCATCTTCTTATTGGATGGCTTGAGGACGACTGCATTTTTAGGTTTTTTTTTTTTTTTTTGGTGAACTATTCTTTCAACCTTTTTAAAAGCTGAATACCTTTGTGCAGTGCCTTTAGATATTAAAGTTCTCATTTCATTTGGCATGTTCTTTTATTTTCATTGCAAATAAGGTAGTTTGCATCTTTTGAAAAAAAAAAAGGTCAACCATGCATAAAGAAAAAAAAAAGTTAAGGTTTCATTAGCATAGAATGAATGGAATGGCGGTTGACATATTCTCTTTGGCCAGGGCTCTTTTAAATGTTTTCACAGCATTGCCCAAGGTAATGGAATCCAAAGGTGTGTCTAAATACCAAAACTCTTCAAAGCTATTTTAAATCTTACAACCTTTTAGATTTGCACAATGGCTTTCCAAGTTATGAAACCAAGAGGTCGGTAGCCTAAACCGAAAGTGACAGGAATAGCTCTGTTATATAATAAATTAATGCAAATCTTTATGCATTAAAGAAATTCTTACATAAATGTTTACTATCAAGCATTTGAACATGACCCTTTTGAAAAGTTTAAAAAATGCAATGACGTGTTGTCTAACGTGTTGTATAATGCAACAAAAAAAAAAAAAAAAAAAAAAAAAAAACAGGAGAAAAAAAGTCCATGAATTGTACAGATTTAATACCTTTAAAAACCAAAATAGCACTTTTATCAACTGCACTCAGATTGTATTTTCTTGTACTGTATTTAAAAACACTTGCACTTAAAGGATGTTAATAAACCACATTTATGAGCAGAGTCTACTAGAAAAATGTGTGGGCAGCTGCCAGTGGTCTCAAACAAAAGAGCTCTGTGGTCAGATCACATCACAATGAGCACTGGCACAGAGAATTATCACTGACACGTGCGTGAGCAGATATGATCTGACTTATTAGGAAAAGGACAGGTCAAGAGGTCAAATGTGAACAAGGCTGGCTGGACAATCTCTCACAACTAATCCAATTTCTCATTTTTTATCTGTGCCCCCGTTCTGTTCTACTCTTTATTCACAGAGTTGTGCAATGTTCATCTTTTTATTCTCCATTCATCTCATGCTGTAACTCCCACACTACTTCTTTCTCCTTCCACTTCTTTGTCTCCCACTTCCTCTCTTCTTCTCCACCTCCTCCCTGCCCCCCTCTCATCCTTTCATCCTTTTGATATTGCACTATTCCTCGGTTTCTTTCATCTGTAATATGCACCCATTTGTTCAAGTCTGTTCATGATTATGTACTTCTCTTTCTGTCTCTCTGTACATGCTGAGGTTCAAACCAGAATTTCTCTGTCAGAAAGGTGTTTAGAACTCTGTCAGATCATTTTAAAGACTATTTCACATCATTATTTTTGGATTTCGATGCTACTGCAGCAGAAATTACTGCTGAGTGACTTTAAAAGACCCAGAAATGAAACATTTATTTACCCTCGGTCCATCCAAGATGTAGATGAGTTTGTTTCTTCAAAGGAGTAGATTTGGAGAAATTTAGTAATGTGTTACTTGCTCACCTCTGCAGTGAATGGGTGCCGTCAGAATAAGAGTCCAAACAGCTGATAAAAACATCACAATAATCCACAAGTAATCAAAACAATTCACAAAAGCAAGGGTGTAAGCTTGATTTTGGCTTTGGAGGGAACTTTTTTTGGTTGTTGTTAACCTGGCAACACATCCCTTTTATTCACATTTAAAAAAAAACATGGTTACTATAGTTAAGCCATGCTAACCACAAATTATCCATGGTTTTGCTACACTACCCATATTTTAACCATGGTATTTGTAGTAAAACTATGGTTACACAAAAAAAACATGGTTACTTTTACTTATGCTCTTTTTTCTTTGCTGCACTGCATTAATGGTTTTACGTTTTCTACTTTTTAATAAAAAGAGAACTGCACTAAAGTCCTGTATTAAAAGATTCGCAATACACGCTTGAGGTCCCAATCTGAATCAAATGATTCGCAAACCTGCACCGAAGTTCCGATCTGAATCAAATGATTCGTAAACCTGCACCAAAGTACCAATCTGAATCAAATGATTTGCGATCTGCGTTCCAAAGTTCCAATCTGAATCAAATGGTTTGCAAACCTGCACCGAAGTTTCAATCTGAATCAAATGATTTGTGAACCTGCACCAAAGTTCCGATCTGAATCAATTGATTCGCAAACCTGCACTGTAGTTCCGATCTGAATCAAATGGCTTGCAAACTTGCACCAAAGTCCTGATCTGAAGCAAATGATTTGTGATCCGCGCTCCAAAGTACCAATCTGAATCAAATTATTCGCGAACCTGCACCGAAGTACTGATCTGAATCAAATGATTCACAAACCTGTATCAAAGTCCTGATCTGAATCAAATGATTTGTGATCCGCGCTCCAAAGTCCCAATCTGAATCAAATGATTCGCAAACCTGCACCGAAGTTCTGATCTGAATCAAATGATTCGCAAACCTGCACCAAAGTCCTGATCTAAATTAAATGATTTGCGATCCGTGCTCCAAAGTACCAATCTGATTTAAAAGATTCACAGACTGCTTCAAAGTTCAAGGGCCAGTTGCATAAACTTAGCCTCTATGTGCTTAGCCTCTAGACAGTGTCTAAAGAACTAGTCTGACCAGTTAGCAGTTAGCCAAAGGGTAATTATTTTTTGGATTCATCTTAGACTAATCTACATTTTTATGAAACTGAAAAAATTCAAAAAAATTATGACCAGTCTTAAAGACCTTTTATGCAACCAGCCCCTGATCTTAATCAAATGATTCGCAATCCATGCACCGAAGTCCTAATCAGAATAATGATTCACAAATTATAATTTCAGATCAAGTCTCGGAGCACATATCATGAATCATTCAATTCGTGAAATGATAGTGAACCTGCTCAGAAGTTCCATTGTAAATCAAATGATTTGTGATCCACACTCCGAAGTCACGATTAGAATAATGATTCACAAATCATCATTTCAGATCAGGATTTGGAGCGCATATTACAAATCATTAAATTCATGAAAAGTGCTTTTATAATCATTACAAGCAATGTGGAAATTCTAAAATTAATGGCTTTTGATCTGTTTTTTGCTAGTGAATCGCTTGAACTGAATGATCGAAGTCACGAGTTTGAATCAGCTGGAGTGGTTTCAGCGTAAATGACTCCGATTGAATCGGTTTGTCTGTTCCACCACTTTTCAATCCTTCAGCCGTGTCTACATTGTCAGTACTGCTACTGGCTTAACTCACTAGTTTTAAAACATTAATTGAAATAAGCGAAAAAAGTGTTTACAATTAAAATATCAATATTTCCATTCCAAAGATAACATCTGATCAAAATTATTGTTGGTAAAATTTAGTGGTCACTGGATAATGGTAGGGACATATAGTGTTCCCTATAGTGTTCCTACTAAACTCTACGCCCGTGCACAAGAGTCTATCATTTAACATCTTGTGAAGTAAAAAGCTGTGTGTTTCTTATAAACAAATCCATCATGAAGATGTTTTTAACTTTAAATTGGTGCTAAAACATTTTCACCTCCAATGCTCTTCTCTTGGTTTTTCACATCAACAGGTGAAACGATTTGAGGTAGTGTAAAACTGAAGTCTGTATAATGCAAAATTAGTAGTAATAGTGATTTTTGCTTTAGTTGGCACCACTAATAATTGTCCCCATAGGTCGATTTGGATAAAAAGCTTTTTTTTATTTATTTTTTTTTTTTTTGCCATTATGCTGAAATGATTTAGCATTGTAATAACTGTGATTGGAGCTGTGTCTTGCTGTGATGTCATAACCATCTTTGCTCCTGGACAGGATGCTGTACACGAGCAACAGCAGGGCTCAATGAACCGGATAAAGACCGGAGAGGAACACTATTGTTCAGAACCGCAGAGCCATTACAGCACAAAGCCAGCTGTTGAGACTCATGGGTGTGTTCACTCACTGTGAGAGTGTGGCAGATCAATTAGAAACGCAGTTCAGTACTCTATCTAGTCCAGTGAACACAGTGTACAGAAGTCTAGATCAGTGTTTCCTCACAGATCCATCACTAAAGCTTCAATGACCCTTCAGCAACACCAAACCAAAAGACAATCTCACAAAGTATAGCTTCCTCTGAAACTGAAGTTGTTTAAAATCCTCAAAAAGTAACTTATTTTAAGACTTTACTTAATAAAAAGTTTGGAGTCTGTAAAATGTTTAAAATGTTTTTGAAAGAAGTGTCTTACATGCTTATCATTGCTGCATTTATTTGATTAAAAAAACAGTAAAAACAGTGATACTGTGAAAAATTTTTACAAATAAAAATAGTTTTCTCTTTTTTATATATTTATTTTAAAATGTAATTTATTCCTGTGATGTAAAGATGAAATTTCAGCATCATTACTTAAGTCTTCAGTGTCACATGATCCATCAGAAATCATTCATTCATCTTTTTATTTTTTATTTTTATTTTTATTTTTTATTATTATTTTTTTTACATTCACATTTCCCTTTTGGGATTCTCTGATGTACTTCAAAAGAAGTCTAATCTATAAAAGTATTTTAAAAAGTCTGAATAAAAGTATTAATTTATTTAAAAAATAAATACATCATACTTATCCTAAACTTTGCAGTAATGTATATACACTACTTTTCAAAGTTTTGTAATGTTTTAAGTCTCTTCTGCTCACCAAGCCTGCATTTATTTGATCCAAAGTACAGCAAAAACAGTAACATTTTGAAATATTTTTACAACTTAAAATAACTGTTTTCTATATGAATATATTTTAAAATGTAATTTATTCCTGTGATCAAAGCTAAATTTGATCAGCTAAATCAGCATCATTACTCCAGTCTTCAGTGTCACATGATCCTTCAGAAATCATGCTAATATGCTGATTTGCTTTTCAAGAAACATTTATTAGTTGTAATTATTATTAATATTATCAATATTTAAAACAGTTGAGTACATTTTTTTTCAGGATTCTTTAATGAATAGAAAGATCCAAACGATCAGCATTTATCTGAAATAAAAAAGCTTTTGTAACATTATAGCATAATTGAGTCAGCATAGTTATAGGGAAATTATAGAAATAATACTTTTATTTAACAAGGATGCTTAAAATTTATCAAAAGTGATAGTAAAAACATTTATAATTTATAAAGATTTCTATTTCAGATAAATGTATTTATTTTGAACTTTCTATTCATCAAAGAACCCTGGTAAACATAATAATAAATGTTTTTGAGCAGCCAATCAGAATATTAGAATGATTTCTGAAGGATCATGTGACTGGAGTAATGATGCTAAAAATTCAGCTTTGAAATCACAGAAATAAATTAAAATTTAAAATATATTCAAATAAAAAACAGTTATTTTAAATAGCAAAAATATTTCCAAATGTTACTGTTTTGTTGGTGAGCAGAAGAGACGTCTTTAAAAAACATCAAAAATCCTACTGTTCAAAAACTTTTGACTGATAGTGTATTTATTTTTAATTATTTTGAGCTCTATTATTTTTAAAATTATCATTTCTCAAATGTTTTACAAATTTAACAAATCAAAACTGCACACTGCAAAAGAAAGACAGCTCTAAAATGAGAGAACAGATATGGAAAACAAGACTGAGAATGAGAGAGATCAAATAATAAGTCATACTATTCACTGACAGCATGATGAAGTAATGAGTTATGACAAATGGTCACTCCTCTGCATTGGACCTTTCGCTGTAGAGCATTTTGAATGGGCCAATTGTCATCATCTCTGCTAAGATGAAGAGTCTTCTATTGGGCCTACGGATTATTCATTGATTTGCTCTCATCAAACAACATGTTATTGTTGTGCTCTTCCGGCCGGGTTGGTGACTTTGTTCCGAGCGAGTGCGCGTCTCCTCTCAAACCAAACGAACTCTGACAAATAGGGTGTTTTCCATAGCCTAACCTGAACTGTGCTTCCTCAGCACATACAATGCTGCAGTGTCACAGGAATCTTTCCACATTACAGGGAGGTGGTCACCCCGAAGAATACACCCTCCTCACAACCTGTCCAAAATAATAACACATTAGTTGCTCTACTATTTAACAGACAATGCGGCCAAATTCATTTGTGTTTCAGAACAGAAACAGCGCAAGGAAGAGCTGACTCACAACTGATTCCAATAATTAACATGTTGCTAAGTTAATGATAAAACACTCTAAGCATACAAAAACAGACAACACACACAAATATTGAGTACAGTAATAAATGATTAATTATAATAGTACATTGTAATGCGTTTGTTTTAAGTGGTGCAAGAGGAACGTATGTAGCATTCGAGATTGTTTTGGCCTCTCGTCCTTCACCATGATTATCCCCATTCGCTGCTTCACCTGTGGGAAGACTGTTGGGAACAAATGGGAGGCGTATTTAGGTCTTCTTCAAGCAGAGTATACAGAAGGTGATGCTTTTGACGCTCTGGGTTTGAAGAGATACTGCTGTCGCAGGATGCTTCTGGCTCACGTGAATCTCATTGAGAAGTTGTTGAATTATGCACCTCTGGAGAAGCGAGGAGCTTTATGTGCAATTGAAGATGACATTTAGCCTCTCCTCATATTTTCAAAGACTTAATCCTAATGGAAGAGATACAGGTGTGGGGTTCAACCCGGACATGGCTGAAGTTGAATTTTTGTTTATTAGCATTTTGTTAAATAAAGATTGAAATGTAAAAATATATATATATATATATAATAGTAAATTATATTAAATTGTGCACCTTTTGTGATTTTGTACTAGAAAATGTTCTGAACATCCTCATTGTCAGAACACAGATTAAAATATTTTTGATGAAATCCAAGAGCTTTCTGACCCTCCACAGACAGCAATGCAACTGACATGTTCAAGGCACATAAAGGTAGTAAGGACATTGTTAAAATAGTCCATGTGACATCAGCAGTTCAACCTTAATGTTATGAAGCTGTGAGAATACTTTCTGTGCATTAAGAAAACAAAAAAACGACTTTATTCAACAATTTCTTAATAACATTACAGTTGAAGCACTGATGACACATGGACTATTTCAACAATGTCCATACTACCTTTCTTGGCCTTTAGCGTGTCAGTTGTGTTGCTGTCTTTGAGGGTCAGAAAGCTCATGGATTTTATCAAAAATACAAAAAAATTACCCTGATCTTCAAATTCAAAGTTTTTAACCCCCCCGCTCTTAATTCATGTTTTTTCCTTCTGAAGCATCAGTGAGTGTTTGAATCTTCTGTAATAGTTGCATATGAGTCCCTCAGTTGTCCTCAGTGTGAAAATCATAAAGTCATTGTTGGAAAGAGTTCAAATACACAAAAATGCTGGAAAACCAAAGAATTTGTAGAACAGCAGGCAGTTTAACTATTCAGGACAAACAAGGGACTCATAAACAACTATCACTAAACAAAAAAACATATTATTATTATTATATTATTTTCTCTTGTGGACTATATGTAAACATCTTATGTGAAACATCTTAATTTAGGTAATTACTAAATAAAAAAAAATAATATGCATTTTGTATGATTCCTCTTATTTTGGTAAAATAATTGACATTTTGCACATTCTTCAAGGTGTATGAAAACTTTTGACCTCAACTGTACATCTATGCTGTTTATAACCCACTTTCATGCGACATTTCAGAGTGAATTTTAAAGAGAAAATTTGTTACATTCTGTAACCAAATGCAAATTTGCTATAAAAATGCTTACATTTGTTGCTCACCAATGAATCCTCTGCAGTGAATGGGTGCCGTCAGAATGAGAATCCAAACAGCTGATAAAAACATCACAATAAACCACAAGTAATCCACATGACTAAGTAACAAGTCCATCATTAAGGCATTTTAACTTCACAATACAGTCCACAATACAGTCCACAATCCCATTCCTTGATTCAGGCATGACTACTTTTTCACTGGAGATTGAACAATTTGGGGGGAATTGTTCCTTTAAGTAACACCAAGAGAATACAATAATAACTTCTGAGTAAGAGAAAGTTTATGAATTGTGAAGATTACAAATGAAACTAGTAAATGGAGACGATATCAATTTAATTTCGATATCGAAATTATCAAAATTAATTTGGCCAGAAGAATCACCAATGATGCACCTCCTAGTTCAAGGTTCATGGGACTCAGTCATCTTCTTTCCCTTTCATTCCTCTTTTCTTTCTCTTCTGCTGATCCGCCTGTAAACACACAGACGGGAAAGAAATATAAACAACCCGAACTTGGCTTTAATTCTATATTACGATTTTAAGCAGCACCACCACAAAGAATAATACTACATAAAATCATTTGCATTTTTCTTTACATCTGAATTATATACAGATAATTCATTTGTGGCTGGATGTTTTTCAAGGATGTTTTTAGATTCGGTTGGGAACAGCGTTTGAAAAGTGACTCACCCGTGCCATAGCAAGTTAGAGCCAAAAAACCTTTGACCTCTTCTGAGTCTCTTAAAAGATCTCAAATATTTTAGCGAGCGCAGTTCACATTCAGCCACAGATAAAGCTCTCTCTGTCTCAAAGAGCAAGATCATCAAGACACACACTGTATGAAACAGTACAAACTGTACTGCAAGTGTGTATTCGCCTGTGCGCTAACTAGCAAAGTTCTAACTTAACATGGGGAAAAAAAATACTGTGGCCACAAATTAAGATGATTTATTAATTTGTGGCTAGATTTAATAAATGAGTCCTCTCTTTTTAAATAAGTTACATTTTTGCCACAAGCAAACAAAGCAGTAAATCGTACATCTGCAATGTCTGTCTCTTTATAGGTGTATATAAATCTGTGGCTATGTGAATGTACAGGAATGCCTCTTTATTTGAATGTTTGAAGATTTTTATGGACAGAAAAATTATTTTTAATAGCTGCATCACTCACACACACATTCTTCACGTGTGAGTTTCAACCATGAACTACACAAATTTGTGCAAGGTCTGATTTTGGACATAAATCTGTCGTATGCAAAGTTATGATTGATGGCAGCAGCTTTTTGATGAGCCTGCAGGTGTCTAGATGGAATGACTGTAAGATTGAGACCTTCTGTTTGATTTCAGGCATGTGTGTGTTACGCTGGGAAAATCCCCAGCAACAAAACCCCTCCCCCAGTGTTCCTCCCACCATGCCAGCCAAACAGACAAAAATGCATAACATTCTCACACACAAACATACCAACACTAACCGAAGCTGGATTCACACAGCTCCTAAATTGACAGTCATGTGTATTTTGTTCCAAGCAGTTCTGGTTCTAGATGTTGATTGGTCGAAACAGTGATCCATGCATGCTAACATGCACGATATGATGATGCACAATACTAGTACAGTAGCTATTGTGACTATACAGTCTTACTACTTCATTTTAAAATGGACATTTGGTGTTTAACGCAGACAAAAATACCCTAACTCTATGTTATACAGTTCTAACAGATAATTAGGTAATGCAATAATTATATATTTTTGTAGGCCAACCCAGAAGTT
Source organism: Labeo rohita (assembly GCF_022985175.1). NCBI lineage: Eukaryota > Metazoa > Chordata > Actinopteri > Cypriniformes > Cyprinidae > Labeo > Labeo rohita. The sequence continues at coordinate 29,232,210 of NC_066871.1, read as the reverse complement.
TGCATCAGCCTGGTTCCCTCGATAAAAACCTGACAGAATTTTCCATCGGCTTTAAGATTATTGCAGAAATAAGCAATGTGTAACAAAAGTTTATGATTCTTAAAGGGATAGTTAATCCAAAAATGAAATTTCTGTCATTAATTACTCACTCTCATGTCGTTTCAAACCTGTAAGACCTTTCTCAGAAAACAAATTAAGACATTTTTGATGAAATCCGAGAGCTTTCTGACCATGCAACACAACTGATGTGTTCAAAGCCCAAAAAGCTAGTAAAGACATTGTTAAAATAGTCCATGTGACATCAGTGGTTCAGTTGTGATGTTGAAGCTGAAATAGTACTTTTTGTGCACAAAGACAACAAAAATAGTGACTTTATTCAACAATTTCCTCTCTTCCGTGTCAGAGAGCTCTTGGATTTCATCAAAAATATCTTATTTTGTGGCCTTACAGGTTTGGAATGACATGAGGATGAGTAATTAATGACAGAATTTTAATTTTTGGGGAACTGTCACTTTAAATGACACATGACTTATTTTAGGCAAAGCTGCATTAGCCTACTTTTTTGATGCTCATACAGAACTTTTAGTCATATCTTAAAGATTTTAATTTTTAAACGCAGCCTGATTTCATTGTCGTTTATGTGCACGTCTTTTTAAAGACCTCAAACGAGTATATGCCTTTTTTGCACATTTTTTTTTCCATCTAGCATTTTGTGTCACAATATCTCAAACCAGGATAATACAGAAACATCATACTTGATCTGGGTTTGAGTGTTCGTGTATGTGCTTTCATTAGTTCTGGCTATAGGTTTCCTCCAGCATGTGCTCTCTGTTATTAGGTGATCTGAGGGAATGGATGACAAGCTGTTTTTCTCCATCAGCAGCTCTGTTTCTACCTCGTCTCAGGTTCCGTCATCGCGAGGCAATGTGGCTTTATCTACCTGTGAAATGAGAAATTATTTTACCACAGTAACTGAGAAGCTTTCTGACTAATATTTCTGAAAGCCAAACCAATGCCTCCGTTTTGGTGTCTACAGCAGATACAGGTGTGTTTGACTATTTGATACTTTTGGCCGTTTCTCTCACATTTCTCTCGCATTGCTATGCATTTGCTAAGGCATCTGGAGTGTTTTTAACACGTTGCTATGCAGTTGCTAGGAATTCTGAGTGGTTGCTTACTGGCTTAATCCTAACTAAGGCCCATCCTAACTAAGCCTCTGTGATATTCTAGTCTCTATATATGGCTCAAGTCCTTCTTTAATGATTTTTTAATGGATTTTATTGTCTAAAGGGCAAAAATATCCAAGTCTGAGTACTTTAAAAAAATAACAGCAAACTTTTTCTCACATGCCGTATGACCAAATCAATGCAAATGCAAATTCTGATATAAAGCAGCAAGCAAGACATTAGTGTCAGTTAGGGAAGGGAATTGACACAAATTTCACCATTCAAATTTATTTTTATTCACAAGCTTGCAAATTCAATTTGATTCTAATTTCGATTCAATTTAATTCAATATAAATTATTCTAGATATATGTGACCCTGGAACACAAAACTAGTCATAAGTAGCATGAGTATATTTAGCCAACAGTACATTGTCTGAGTCAAAATTATCGCTTTTTGTTTTATGCCAAAAATCATTAGAATATTAAGTAAAGATCATGTTCCATGAAGATATTTTGTAAATTTCCTACCATAAATATATCAAAACTTACTTTTTGGTTAGTAATGTGCATTGCTAAGAACTTTATTCAGACAACTTTAAAGGTGACTTTTTGCACCCTCATATTTCAGATTTTCAAATAGTTGTTTCTCGGAGAAATATTGTTCTATCCTAACAAAACATATCAATGGAAACATATTTATTCAGCTTTCAGGTGACGTATAAATCTCAGTTTCAAAAAATTTACTAAACTTTCAGTTTTTGTGGTCCAGGGTTACATATATCAGGTACAGTACATGTCCTGGTGAAAAAAACAGCATATGCTGGTAGGTATGTTTTGATGCTGGTTTAAGATGGTCCTTTGCTGGTTTATGCTGGTCTTTGACCAGCAACATGACCAACATAAACCAGCAAACGACCAGCTTAAACCAGCATCAAAACATACCTAACCAGCATCCCAGCATCAAAACATACACTGTAAAAAATAAAAAACACAATTTGTTGAGTCAGCTTAAAATAATTTGTTACCCTGCTGCCTTAAAATTTTAAGTTCAGTCAACTAAAATAAGTTTAGTCAGCTTGAAATGTTAAGTTGTACTAAGTAACAGCTTAGATATTTGTGTTTGCTAAACTTAACAGATGGGTAAGTAACCCAGCTGCCTTAAAAATTTAAGTTGATTCAACTCAAATATCTAAGTTGTCACTTAGTACAATTTAACATTTCAAGTTGAATAAACTTTTTTTGAGTTGACTGAACTTAAAATTTTAAGGCAGCCAGGTTACAAATTATTTTAAGTTGACTCAACACATTGTTTTTTTACAGTGTACCTACCAGCATATGCTGTTTTTTTCACCAGGGTGGCTAATTTTCGCAAGGAAAAACAAAACCAAAACTCAATGCTGTAAAATACAGATGAGAGACAGCTGGTACATTATAATATTGGGGGTTAAAATTAACTCATTTGTATTCAAAAACTTAAATTACACCTAAGTAAGTTTACACCTAAGTACATATATTTCTGCTCCAATTCGTTTTTGAAATATAAACATTTAAATGGTGCATATATTTAGCGAAGTGCTCCTCTCTAGAGTTTATTTTTCTAGCTGACTAACGAGTTTTTGCTCACCGAACATGTATTTTTCTAAAATGTGACGACGTGACATATTGTTTATGAGCGGTTATTTGACGTCTTTCTGCGGCTGAAAGACTGCTTGAGCGATTACATGAGACAGGATACAGATTTTGGTAAGTTGTACTCTTTCTTTTCACATACCTTCAGATGTTCATGTTTATTTTGTGTTGAAACTGGTTAAAGCGGAGGAAACGATCAGTTCACGTGCCGCTTGTTTTGAAGTGAGGCGGGACCGCGATCTGTGTCAATCCACATTAAACAGCACCAAAATAGCATTTATTGTTTTAATATTGTAATAAAATAAACAGAATTTGAAATCTAAGATTGTGTTTCATATTATAAGTAACAAAGCACGAAGCTAATTGAGATTTATTGAATGGGAGGTGAACTACAATTAAAAAAAAAAAAAAACATTTTGTAAACATGAGAATGATTAAAATCGAGAAATCAATGTTTTTACTCAACCCTAGTGTCAATGTCGCAAAACGAATCAATTATAAACACATTTCAGCTACAAAGCATAAGACAATAATTTATTCAGTTCAGTTCAGTTTAGGTCTGAGGTGTTACTCAAGACACAAGAGAGTTAAACAAGAGTTAAGTGGCAAAAATTAATGTTTGTGGTAAGGGATTTCTTTTAAATTATTAGCTATACTTAATAATTGTCAATTATTGAATAAATTTATTTCAGTTTTGTAGGTCAAAGTTTGTCAGAATTGTAGTCGTGCCATCTTGCAATCTATCTTTATTTTAAGCTCTCTACGTCGACCCAGTTACAGTGTATTGTTGTGTGTTTCCCACTATTGTGACGTGGATAAAATCTAATGCACGACTGACACAATAGGAAACATTTCAAACTATATTCTGAAAAAACCATTGTGTGTTTCTCTGCTGCCTCAGAGGGACTGCAATCTTCACGCCCGCTTCTAAAATATTGCAATAAACTAAATGCAATCCATCACTCGCTAATCATTAAGGTAAAATTGCATTCAGTTCAGGACAGTGGTAACGAACTCTTTGGGGGCTCTGTGAATGTGAATGCTCTGTTTTTCTGTGAGCATATTTGCGATATATCATGTCTTGACCTTCGACCTTGTTTACCACCAACCGAATAAGGATGTGTGATCTTCATCTTTTCTGCTGTGTGTGTGGGTGTGTGTATATGTGGGAGGGGGACTTCCACACTGTGTGGTATTAATATCCTCATGCCTCCATGCCTGCAGGGTTACTCCTCTGCCAGGAAACACATGACCTCAGCACACCTCCTGAAGAGCCCTCCACCTTTCACACGGATGTGTACTGTACACACATGCACATGCATACAGTTATAAACATTGGCTTACATGCCTGGATGTGCAGCTAGCAGTTTGGCTCAGATGATGATGTTGATGATGATAGGATTTTGGAGTGCATATGATGCTCACTGCAAAATATCAAAAAGGTATCCAATATCAAAGCTCTGCAACACTTAACAGAATCAAAATATCCCTCAAGTGTGTGTGTGTGTGTGAATGAGAGAGAGAAAGCAATGGGGACTTACAGGTGCATACTATTGTATTTCCTCTTATGTGGACGTCATCTTCCACTCTTCATTCTGTCCTTCCTGTTTGCACAACAACTTCCTGTGACTTGTCCTGTTCTGTAGATGGATAGCCTGGTCTTGCATCATGGTTTGTCCTGTTTAGTGAACAAACTCCAGCTTTGGAATCCTATCCTGCTGTGTCTGGTGTGAAGGTTAAAACATAATTATTATAATTATAAATTGAAAAAAATATTTGATTATTGCAGTATAATTGTAAAAATGATGATGACAATAATTATATAGTCGTTATTTAAAATATTTACAATTAAAGTTAAAAATAATTTAAAAAAATGAATGAAAAACAAATAAATAAAAAAGTCTTCATCATAATTTAGAACCCTATTCTGTTGTCTGGTGTTAAGGTTAAAAAAAATCTAATAATAATAATAATAAATATTATTATTATTTGTATTATTATTATTATTATCATTATTATGAATAAAAAAACGATTATTGCAGTATGATAGTAATAATGATTATAATAATTATATTGTTATTACTTAAAATATTTGAAAAAAAAAATAAATGAAAAAAAAACAACAAAAGTCAAAAACAAAAAATTAAAAAACAATAGTCTTCATCATAATTTAGAACCCTATCCTGTTTTGTCTAGTGTGAAGGTTAGAAATAATAATAATTATTATTATTATATATTAAAAATAATCTTTGATTATTGCAATATAATAATAATAATAATGATGATGATAATTATATTGTTAATGAAAATATTTGAAGTTACATTTTCAAAAAATAAAAGTAAATAAATAAAAATAAATAAATAAAAAATAAATGAATATTCAAAAAATATTCAAAAAATAAAAGTAAATAAATAATAATAATAAACAGTGTTCATCATCATACTTTAGAACCCTATCCTGTTGTCTATTGTGAAGTTTTAAAAATAATGTTGGAAATTATTATTATTACTATTATTACTAAAAATAATTATGAATATATATATATATATATATATATATATATATATATATATATATATATATATATATATGAATATATATATACACTACCGTTCAAAAGTTTGGGGTCAGTACATTTTTATTGTTTCTTTTTTTTTTTTTTTTTTTTTAAGAAATTAATATTTTTATTCACCAAGGATGTATTAAGTTAATAATTAAAAGTTTATTAAAAGTTAATAATAAATAATTTACATTGTTATAAAATATTTATATTTTGAATAAACACTGTACTTTTTAAACTTGTTATTCATGAAAGAATCCTGAAAAAAAAATTACAGGTTCCAAAAAATATTTGGCAGCACAACTGTTGATATTATCCAACATTGATCATTCTAATAATAAATCCGCATATTAGAATGATTTCTGAAGGATCATGTGACACTTAAGACTGGAGTAACAGCTGATAAAAATTCAGCTTTTCATCACAGGAATAAATTCTATTTTAAAGTTTACATTATTTTATATTGTAAAAACATTTTGCAATATTACTGTTTTTTTTCTATATTTTTAATCAAATAAATGCAGCCTTGATGAGCATAAGAGACTTCTTTAAAGACTATTACAAGTCTTACTGACCCTGAACGGTAGTGTACATATATATATATATATATATATATATTTTTTTTTTTTTTTTTTTTTTATATATATATATATATATATATATTAATTTTTTAAATTGTTTTAATTGATGATAGCAAGAAAATGATGCCATTAAAGCAATGCACTGAAAACAGGAACATGCAAAGGTATGCCATGTGCTGTGTCGTAATTTTTTCTCTTTTAATAGAAAACTTTTAATCTGCCGATTATAATGCTACTGTACCTTTAACAGTTTATAAATTCAGGTATATGCAAATTACCTCTCACATTGTGTTTTGGATGCTGATGTCCTTACTCATGTGCTTAACTAGTGAAAACAGCATGACTTCAATAACCACTAGCCATCTACTATCTGACCAACTATGTTTCGACCAACCAGTTATAAACCACATAATGCTGGACTAGCAAGAAATCAGAGATGAAGGAATAAGAGAGTAATAGGAAGCACACTGATGAAGAGTTAGCTGTCATCAGGGCAGGGCTCGCTCTGAGGTTTCCAGCAGCAGGGAAGGGCTTTCTTAAAGCTTTCATGCTTGAAGGCAGGGCTCTCTCCGAGGCTTTCCACAGTGGGGTTACAGAGCTCTCTCACACTCCAACACAAAGCAAATTGTATGTGAAAACAATGCTAGCTGTCTGACCGTCTGAGAGAGGGTGGGCAGAGAAGCCTTGACTGGCCTAGTTTAGCTCTGAGACGACCCTGAGATGGCCAGACAATAGTCTTCAATAGAGCAAAATACAGCACAATGTAATATACAACATAATCTCCAGACATCTTAGATATGGGACTAAAAACTCACAATTCCAAAATGGTGCAGTATGGAAGTGCTCACATTGGGTATTTCCGCTTCCAGGATTGAGTTCTAGAAGAAACCTTGGCATTGTGCTGGACATTTTTACACTGCAGATCTGGCCTTGAACAAAAGACTAAAGGTTCTGCTTGGCTCATTGGAAATATTCCCCAAGGATGTCAAATCCTGCTCCTTGAGGTTCAATTTCCTGCTGAGTTTCGTTCCAACACTCATTATTCAGTGCATATCTGAATCAGGTAACAAAGGCTGTGTCTGAAATCGCACTCTCTTTGAGTAGGTACTTCTTTTGAAAAAGTATGTTCAGTATAGTATGAATATGTGTAGGGAGAATTGAATCCAGAAATACTGCTGTAGGTCTACTAATATGACTACTGTGAAATCTGACAAACTATCTTTTCACATATAAATACATCTTATTTATAGTAGAGAAGTATGCAATATCAGATGCAGACAAGGTCTTACTTCTACTCGAAATGCACAGTGCCAAAGGATGTCCAGTCCTGCTCCTCGAGGTCAACATTCATGAGTTTAGCTCCACCCCTCATTATATACAGTAGACACCTGAACCAGGTAATCAAGGATTTCATGACTATTCAAAACTTACAGTCCCCTTAAATGTCCAAACTTGCTCCTAGCGATCCACATTCCTGCAGAGCTTAGCTCCAGTCCTAATTAAACATGGCATTAACCAGGTAATCAAGATTCAGAACTCTTTAAACTCTTTGTTGGACTGTGTTGGAGCTTAATTTTACAAGAAGGTGGACCAAAAGAAGCAGGATTGGACACCCCTGCTAGCAGGCTAAGAGTTTAACATTTGTTTGTCTTTCATGTTAACCTTAATTCAGAACAAGACATCTGAACCACCTAATCAAGGTCTTCAGATGGTTGGAATATATGGGTAGTATGAATGAAATTTAGACATACTTCGTCCACCATGTTGTTACTTTTACGTGATCTATCGGTCAGTTGTGTCATGTCACTTCCATTCGTAAGTCCTCTCCTGTGGCCTTACAGGACAGTAAAATGTCTATTGAATGCAAACTTCAGAACCCAGGTGGAAGTTCTGTATCACTTTTTTTTTTAATGATTCTGGCAGTTTTACTGTTTATCATGTTTTTTTTCCCCCCCTGACCGTGCTTTTATATGAATCTGACTGCATTAAATTTTTGCATAACCACTGCATTTTAATCAATCCAAGCAAACATGCAGTTTTTGAGGCAAGTTCGATTGTATAATTTCCAAATTTAAAGCAAAAACAGAATGGTCTGACCATAGCTTTGAAATTATGCTACATAAATCACATCTACAGGAAACAAAAACAGCAGATGAGCTGAATGAGACACAAATTCACTCTCTGACAGCAGGTGGCGCTTATGGAACAGCAGCGAGATTGAGGTATTCTGTTGTTGGATGTAATAATGAACACAGTAGTCCTCATTTACTCCCAACATCTGAGACGCTCAAGACGCAGTGGATTACGTTTGCTTGTGAAGGGAATGCGCCTCCTGATCTAAACAAATGCATCTATGTTCGCGCGAATCATTCGTGATCCAGCTTCACTTACAGCAGAAGTGAGTATATGGGGTTTTCTTTATGAATCTTTGCAGTTGCCTTTCCTAATAACGTGCTAGTTAGCAAGTTTTGCGGCTAAACACACTAAATGCGGCTAAAATAAACAGGCTCGGCACTCCAGAGAGAAGAGAGGGGCGGAGCTAGCAAAGCTAATTAACATTTAAAGCAACATAGACCAGAACAGGATGATTTTTGCAGAGCTGATTTTGGCTATGTAAAAAGGTGTTTATTAAGACTTTTCATTAAGACCCTAAAGAATCATATCAAAATGGGCATCCGATGACCCCTTTAAAACCTACATTAATATGCACTATATAGAGGTAAGATGAAAAGAAAATACCATCTAAACTTCTCTGAAGACAGTCAGTTCCTCTCAGAGATACATTCATATAAACCCCCAATTCACCATTTAGGATTTTTTTTTCCCTAAAATTGTGAACATTGACCTTGCTCTGCCTGTTACAGTGTTTTCTCCTCTTTACAGGCATCTTCAGAGTCTCTGGCTTGGGTTAACGGTTGTTTACAGTTGCTTTATTTGCCCAGTTAAAGAATGAGTAGTGTGTTATTATTAGTTCTGTTAGTCAGAAGTGGATACAGTTATCACGAATTTCCTCTCAATTCACAAAACAATGTCTAAGTTGTTTAGTCACTTGTACCGGTATGCTAGTTTTTGAAAAATGTATATTGTGTGCCTAATTCACACCGGTTTACCATCTGAACCGGTATATCGCTCCAGGCCTGCTTTTTACCTACTGTTTTCCAAATACTATGAATTCAGACATACTACTTTGGCACACTGATTTTTGCATAGTACGTCCACCTTTTTTTCCCTGTAAGAGCGGGTGCAGCCATTTGTAAATTTTATGGGTCTGGCTTATGGTCTCATCCATGTCCAGCTATTTTTAGCTGTACAAAACAGCTTGTTTTGCTGCTTTACTATGCAAACTGGTGTGTCTCACCAATATTAATTTTAATGCATTATCTAAACTATGAGCAGATTAGTTTGTAGTTTTACAAACAGTTTTACCGTTTACTGCACGTTGTTATTCTTCCAGTTTTTCCCTATAGTGCTACCTGATCTCATAACGAAAACGTACATGTGGGAATATTTTCACAAGACGCACACCTTTACTGCCACTCAGTGGACATTCAACATCAAATATGGCATGAAACGTACATGGCGGTACACATTTTGAGTCTTGTGAAAAAGGTACATTTTTTGTACCATTTTTTGTACCTCCACAGGTACGTTTTTGTCATGAGATCAGGTTGAACCGGAAGTCTCACCCATAGGCTTACTTCCACGTTAAAGAAAAAGGTGAATTATAGGGAAGTATTTGATTTCAGATGTAGCGTGGGTCTCCAGGAACATGGTTAATGACCTCTGTCCTAGATAACTGAGGATCTACTTGGCTTGAGTATGATGAGACTTTGATTTAATCACACACACACACACACACACACACACAATAGATTTTGCCTTTCCTTACCAAACCCACAACAAGACAGTATTCTGACGGTGAAAGTAGGTTAAGAATAAACCTAGGAAAAAAGTTGTTAGAACAGATACATAAAACTGGATTATATTTGTAATCACTAGCTATTTGTTTGATAAATTTCAGGTGCATACGGTAAAAAAAGATCTCTGTGATCTTGTGTTTCTGCCATCTGGGTTCACATTTATTACGGAGTCTCAAACACTGAAATGAAAAGTCGAAACCTCCACAAGAACCAATGCAAAAGGTCTGACATCAGCCAATTTCTGGCACTCTCCCCAGCATTAACTCTGCTGTTTTTCCCATCATCCTCTGCACCTTCCTGTTCGGAGATGAATCCAGTGTCCTCACAGATCTGGTTCAATCTCAAAGCGCTGATCAGAATCAGGGTTTGACTGCAGGTAGCAGAAGCAGATGCCTGAAGCAATCTGATTTCTCTCTCTTGCTTCCCAAATCCCACTTTCTTTCTCTACTTGGTTCCTCTCCCTCTCTTGTCGTCTTGTCATCCAACAATAACACAACATGCTGGCTTCCTGTGTGTTGGGGGAACAATAGGAGGATAACTTTGATGGCGTGTGCGAATTTGCCGTAGGAGTGCTTTTATCTCGGCCTGTAATCTCCTGCAGCATATTGAGAAGGGTCTGTGTTCCTGAAACAAGAAACACATTCATTTTTCAGATGAATTTCTGAATGAAGCAAATCGTTGAGGATTTTTCTTAAAGGAAGTGTTCCTAATGATCTTTCAACACAAAAAAGTAAGGTAAAACAGGAGTACTCGTGTAAAATTAACTGCTGACTGTAATGGCTAATATTAGCTTATGCTCAGCTGTCCTGAGCCTAACATTAAGCTCAAAGTCTTCTGAAAATCTGACATACCCATTAAAGACGATCTTCCAGTAGCTTATGCTGTCATTCTTGCCTGACAAAATGGGCTTCTTTCTCAAGATGAGGCACAACCTGGGTACAACATCTTGTCAACAGGAAACACTTAATACAATATACTACCACTTTTAAAACAGGTTATACACCTTGTCAGACAGAAAGTACATATTAGGATGTACATCCGCTTGGATAAATGGGGTAAAACATACGGGGGTAGCACATCCTGGCAAGCATTAAGTACACACAACACACTTCTTCACGGACCTCTATTTTCGTATGAATGAGAAAACTCTACAAGTATAGAAGGAAACACAAAGCATTAAGAGTTGGGGGGTGAAAACATTTTGAATTTGAAGATCAGGGTAATTTTAACTTATTTTGTTTTCTGGGCAGCATGTAAGTATATTCTGAAGGGCAGTACTAAATGAAAAAAGTATCATATTTAGGCAAAATAAAAAAAATGTCACATCCTCATTCCGTTCAAAAGTTTACACCCCTCCTAATGGCTCCTAATGCATCGTTTTTCCTTCTGGAGCATCAGTGAGCGTTTGAAGCTTCTGTAATAGTTGCATATGAGTCTCTCAGTGTGAAAAGATGGATCTCAAAATCATTCAGTCATTGTTGAAAAGGGTTCAAATACACAAAAATACTGAAAAACCAAAGAATTTGTGGGACCTGAAGGATTTTTCTAAACAGCAGGCAGGACAAACAAGGGACTCATGAACAACTATCACTAAACAAAAAAAAACACCTATGGATCATTTAAGTAACAACACAGTATCAAGTGAAACTTTTGAACGGGGTCATTATTTTCTCTTGTGGACTATATGTAAACATCTTTTGTGTGAAATATCTTATTCAGGTCAGTACTAAATAAAAAATAACATGCATTTTGTATGATCCCTCTTATTTTGGTAAAATAATTAACATTTTGCAGATTCTGCAAGGTGTACAGTATGTAAACTTTTGACTTCAGCTGTATCTGAACTAGGTTTAAAAGGGTCATCGGATGCTAAGTTCACTATTTCATGTTGTTTGAACATTAATGTGTGTTGGTAGTGTATGTACAAGTCTACCCTATAATGATAAAAATTTTTAATTAATCTGTAAAAATAATATTCCCTTTTTGAAATCGAGCTGTTCTCAGATGCCTGTCGTTGTTGCATCACACCGACAGAGGCCGCTCCCAAGACAGTTGATTGACATGAGCGTTTTACCTCAGATCAGTCGTCACAGTCCATCCTCTTTTGTTTCAATGCCGGAGCAGGGATGTAAGTTAGACAAGAATATCTCCGATTGAGCGATTGAGGTGTTGTGTTGCTGGATGTAATAATGAACATAGTGGTCATCATTTACTCCGGACATCTGAGCCGCTGAAGATGCAGTGGATTACTTTTGTTTGTGAAGGGAATGCGCCTCCCGATCTACATATATCCGTCTCTGTTCGCGTAAATCATTCATGATCCAGCTTCACTTACAGCAGAAGTAAGTAATAGGGTTTTTTTTATGAATCTTTGCAATCGCCTTTCCTAATAATGTGCTAGTTAGCAAGTTTAGCGGCTAAATGCAGATAAATGCGGCTAAAGTAAACATGCTCGTCTCTCCACAGAGAGAAGAGAGGGGCGGGGCGAGCAGAGCTCATTTGCATTTAAAGCCGCCTCAACCAGAATGAGATGATTTTTGCAGAGCTCATTTTGTCAAGGTAAAAAAGGTGCTGTTTTACACAACCATTGAGAATTTTTAAACAAAGTATATGATAGAATTTTTATTAAGACCCTAAAGAATCGTATCAACTTGTGGAAAATGGGCATCTGATGACCCCTTTAAGATGAAGCAATAAAACCACTAGCTGGAAATGAAAAGTAAAAGTGAATTGAAACTAAACCCCCCCCCCCCCAAAAAAAACTGAACCTAAATACAATTTTTATGCAAAAAATGAATGCATTTATTTGATCAAAAATATTATTTTTTCAAAACATTGAAATATTTTCAGAATATTTCAATATTCTAAAAAAAACAATCAAATTTAAAAATAACTGATCTCTATTTTAATAGATTTTAAAATGTAATTTATCTATTGATCTATCTACAATTCATAGAGAAATATGTTAGTTTTATATATAAATAACATATGATGTAATAAATCTAAAGAGGAAAAGGTGAAAAAATAGCTTTTTTTTTCTAAATAGGAGGGTAGCATCTCTTTGCATCTCCATTTAACTTTTTAAACCCCATTTATTGTCCTTACATTTTCCTGTTCTGTGTCAAATAGGCTTCAAACCCATTAAACGCCCCAAAGCGCCTTAAGACCTTCGGTTAAAAGCACAATCTGTAATTTTGGCAGCTGGCTGCCTGCTAATGGGGGTAAAATCTCACCCCTTGACTTCAGAAAACTCCCGTACACCTCAGTGTTTACAATGTCATACTGAGTGCATAGGCTTCATCTTAATCAATATGTCATTAATTAAAGATAGTCTTTAAAACCTCCTGCACAATACAATGACTCTGGGTCAGTTTGGTCAGCTGGAGAGTGATATAAGGCCACACACACACTGGTCTAAGAGCAGTCCATCTTTGTCATTTCTGAGCTGGACTCTCATACAGCAGACAATGGTGGACTTCAATTCACACAGTCCTTCTGATGTGTCAGACATAAACTCTCTCTCTCTTCCTCTCACTCTCTGTCTCCCTCTTTCTCAATGCCTCCATTTATTCCATTAGACACAGGGTATTCCCTAGGTCATCATTGTGTTCGTATCCAGGTTGCCAATGGCAACAGTCCCATCGTCTCACCCACTCTCTGACACCATGTCTTTTGTCCATACATCTGACTGAGAGACAGAGAAAAGAGACAGTGAAGCAGGGAGTGGGCAGAGGAGAGAGTGTGAAATTAGTCACGCAAATACCACCGAGCACAAGTGCGCCCCCTGTTGGTGGAGCAGAGAGAGCAGGCCCGTGGGCGTCTCGTGAGTGAAACGGATTGTCTGCAGGTGGACACAGACTCACACAGTGCCAAAATTCCTCAGCCAATCGCATCTCTTTCTCACTCGCTGCCTCTGTTTCTTGTTCTTTCCATCCCACGAGGGAGAGATAAAAACAATAAACAGAAATTTGGGAAACGGAGATTTAATTCATTACCATTAGCTAATGCGTTAGGCTAATAATGAATGAAACAAAATTTTTATTCATGGTAAAGGGATAGTTTACCCAAAAATGAAAATTACCCCATGATTTTCTCACCTTCAAGCTATCCTAGGTGTATATGACTTTCTTCTTTCAGACGAATACAATCGGAGTTAAAATAAAAAACGTCCGTTCTCCACACGGCTCCAGGGGCTTAAATTAAGTGAACTGATGTGTTTGTATGAGAATAATATCCACATTTAAATCTTTATGAACCGGAAAAAAACACATACAACAGTTAGCTGAAACTAGAGACTACGGTTTATAAAGTTTTAAATACGGATATTTTTTTACACAAATGCACTGATTCACTTCAGAAGGCCTTTTTTAACCACCAGATCCATGTTGAGCATGATTTATGATGGATGGATGAACTTTATTGGACTTCGAAATCTTAAAGCCCATTCACTGCCATTATAACGCTTGGAAGAGCCTGGACATTTTTTAATTTAACTCCAATTGTATCTGACTGAAAGAAGAAAGTCATATATGCATAGGATGGCCTGAGGGTGAGTAAATCATGGGGTAATTTTCAATTTCGGGTGAACTATCCCTTTAACATGCTACATATTTTTACATATATTAACATTTTAACATTTAAGATTTTCACACATTGATGTATTATGAATTAACAGCAACCAATAGTATACATTACTGGTTAAATGCTTGGGGTCAGCATAATTTTTTAAAATGTTTTTGAAATAAGTCTCTTATGCTCACTGAGGCTGTATTTTTTTTAATAACAATAATAAAAAGTTATATTGTGATATATTACAGTTAAAATAGCTGTTTTCTATGTTGCTGAAAATGTAATTTATTCCTGTGCTACTAAAGCTGAAAGCTGAAAAAGTTGTGCTGCTTGTGCCATTTATTAATTTATTAATTTTGTAACTTTTGTAACATTATAAATGTTTCTACTGTTACTTTTGATTTATTGAATTTAATGCATCCTTGTTGAATAAAAGTATTAATTGCTTTAAAAAAAACTTTTTTTAACAAACTCCCAAACTTTTGAATGCTAATGTAACTAGAAATGAACACTACATTAATAAACGCTTTAAAAATTTTCATTGTTAGTTTATTGTCAACACTGAAACAACATACAGAACTACCAAATTTTGCAATATGTTGAACTGCGACATACAGTCATTGCTGTAATAGTGTTTACCATCTGATAACATGTCTGTTTGATTACATGATTACGTCATTATTAACTTATTTTTACTAAATATATTGTAGAAACTTAAAATTATCTGTAAAGCTGCTTTGCAATGATTTGTATCGTGAAAATCACTATACAAATAAACTTGAATTTAATTGATTTTAATTTATGACAAATGATGCATTTAAATTTTTTTCATTTAGTTAAATTGCATAAACATTCATAATAATACATTTAACATAATAAAACTTTATAAAGTGTTTTTCCTTTATTTCTTCTAGTCATCAATTAAATGGAGAGCAAATGGCGCCCCTTTGAATTCAATACAGATTTGTGACCTGTCTTAAGTAGCACAGGTATATTGTAGCAATAGCCAAAAATGTATTGTATGGGTTAAATTATCGATTTTTCTTTTATGCCAAAAATCATAAGGATATTACGTAAAGATCATGTTCTGTGAACATATTCTGTAAATTTCCTACTGTAAATATAAACTAAAATCTAAACTTAATTTTTGAGCAGTAATATGCATTGCTAAGAACTTAATTTGGACAACTTCAAAGGTGATTTTCTCACTATTTTGATATTTTTGCACAGATTCAGATTTTCGAATAGTATCTAAAAGTCAGCGATTTCTCGTTAAATGATCATAAATGATCTCACCCATCCACACAGATTCTTTTTTGTGTATGTTTTCATTCCTCCTAAGAAGCTTTAGGAGAAACACCTAATGATGGATCATCAATTAGTACCAAAAAAACAGATACAACCCAAATCAATTAAAGGTCTATTACTCTAAATCTTCCCAGAAGCCTGCACAAAAGTGTCCCACATAGAAAATTTTCATTATAATCAAAATGATTACTGTCACAGAGGTTTGGTTTTAAACAGGACAGCAGATATTGTCCCAAATCAGAAGCTGGGTATCCCTGACCTGTCCGATCAAACTGCCATCATCCTCAGGAATCTAAAACAGTCTCATTAATATCAATTATGTTTCCAGATTTCTAACAACCTCAGCATGTCTAAGATCCAGCAGCAGCTTTGACGCTGTCTCTCTCCCTTTCTTTCTCTTTCGAACAGAGGAAACTGCAATACAATGATAACGGCTGCGAACACAATAGACCCTAGGAGCACATTCACACCGGCAGGCCAAGTTTAGCTCAGAAAGGTCAGCACACACAGACCTCTATGCCATTATTCTCAACATCATCCTTTAGCGCGGACTGCAGTCGGCTACTAAGAGCGGAGCTTGTCTTTTTTAGGACAAGGAGGAAAGCCTGTATGACGTGAGTGGTTTTGTAGCCTGGGAGAACTGCGATGTATTCCAACAATCCCAGGGGTTTGTTCTCAGACCGAATGTTTTGAGGATGAATCATCACAGGATTCACTTAAATGCATCCAAATTTATTTCTGCATGCTGCTGGGGCAAAATGTCAAGCTATAATGAAAAATCTTATATGTACCAATCAGTTGCAATGTTTCCAAAAGGCCATTGAGGGGGAAAAAGTGCTAACCTTAAAGAATTTTGGCCATATTTTAAGACTAATTTTATGAACTATAAAACATTTATTTAGTCATATGGCAAAATCTGCAATCATTTAGTATGAAAAACTCACCAATGGCTGATTAACTGCCTTCATGATGAATTTCTGACGATGTTCTGCGGTGTGGCTCCCATGACAGCCATCTAAATAAGAACTGATAAGCACAGAGCAATTGAGAGATGTTTAGTTACAAAAACGTGTACTTCATATCTTGTCCATATATGCAATTATTTAAGCATATTTTCTTCATGCCATGATATTATTAATAGCAGTACCTTTTTTTCAGTATAGTCCACAAATTCACTCTAGCACAGCATACCACACTGAAAAATGTCCTTATTATTAAAGACATTATTGTTAAAGGATTAGTTCACCCAGACATGAAAAATGCCCCATGATTTACTCAAGCCATCAGGTGTTTATGATTTTCTTCTTTTAGATGAAAGTTATATGAAAAAGTGTCTCTTCCAAGCTTTATAATGGCAGTGAATGGTGGTCGAGATTTTGAAGCCCAAAAAGGGACTGTTACGATTCCTTGATTCAGTTTGAGTAATAGGAATTTTTAAAAATGCTGTAGCATTTCTGTCATAAAGAAATGGCCAAATATTAAAGATTAAATGGGCGTTTGAGTTAAATGTTGTTTAGTTAGTTTTAAAGAAGGATTAGATCTGCAGAAAAGTGTAAAAACAATCATCAGGCCGTTGGCGCCCTCTGCAGGTATTTGTTATAATGCGTAATATACATTAGTTCCACTGTTTATAATACATTAAAGTGCTCATATTATTAGCAAAGGTTGCTAATATTGTTTTATGAGACTCCTTATACAGGTTTACATGTATGCAAGGTCAAAAAACACTTTAGTTTTCCTCAAAAAATATATTTAATTTTACCTCATTTCTAAATGATTCGTAAACAACTCATGCAAAGTAGTTAGAAGAATCAGTCTCTCTAAACCCCTCCTTTCCGTGAGCCCTCACTGCTGTGATTAGTCAGATGGCGCAGTCCTTTATGATTGGTCTACCACGTACAGCGTGTGTCAGAAAACAAAACGCCATTACCATAACTGAATGACAGCCCTGGAGACTTGTCAATACATAGAAAAGATGGCATTGATTTTACCATACCAATTCGAGCCGGACAATGAAACGGCTGAAGCACGGACTACCGTGGAAAGTACTCGCAATTTCCTTATGTAAGTGAACCGGGCACACCTCTATGTTGTAAACTTCAACACTGTATAATGCATTAATGCGGCTTCAGCACGGCGTGAGCTCCTTGCGCGCTAGTGGTGCGCTCCGCTGCCCGTGCGCTTTGGTCGAGGCAGAAACAAGGCGTCCTCACGCAGCACAAGCATTTGAAATGAATGGGTTTCATAGCGCAGTGCTTTCCGTATTCGATGTGAAAGCCGATTCGTGCGCCATCCTTTATCATTACTCCAACTAATGAGACAGACAGACAGTCAAGCTGCATCAATCACACATTTTTAGACTACAGTGAGCCCACAGCTGAACAACAGAACTACACAAGCGTGATTTAGCCGGTTAGCAAGACATGTGCAGGGTTGTTACACAACATAAAAATAAACAACTATGTATTTTGAACGATCACTAGAAAACACAATCTTTGTAGATTCATCTTTTGGAAGTGAATATAAAACAAATTTACTCTCACAGCGTAGGATACAGGATCTTCTCAACATGACGTAAACCACATGGAAATTTTACTGTTTGTGGGCGGGCAAGTTGTTTGCGACGTAGAACGTGGGCGGACATTATGCAGATGTGTTACTTGGTGACATATAGGCGTAATAGAAAAAGATTCGAATTCCAGGCAACTCGTTCAGGCGATTGTGAGACGACTCTTTTTTTTTTATAGGCCGTAACTTTATTTATCGTGCACTGTCGGCTTCACAACTTTGCAGATGTTTATGTTCACATACAGCTACATGACACACTGCATGAAAGGTCATATTTGAAAAGGCATAATAGGAGCACTTTAAGTATTTTAACACTTTTGTTCAGTAAAATCATATGATTGCTTGCTTTTGATACTTTTTATTAGAACTAACCAACTATTCAATTACTACAATAATTGTGCATGTTGCACAGTCTGTCTTGGCTTTTACAGTTTGACAAGCAAATCTAAGAAAATTTAGAAGAGAATAAAATAAATAAATAAAATAAGTGTACCTGACTTAACCCAAATTACACTAATCAGACCAAACACCTAGGTCTAATTTTGGAGCGAATGTCCCACCAGCAGGTTTTGAAATGTCATCATGGTTACATAATGCAATAGCACTTCATTTTATAATATCCACCTTGCTTGAGATTTCCAGTAACTGTTCCTTAAGGCATCTGGTCTGGGGAAAAGGTCACAGTATTTAAAGAAAAAGGTCTCAACCACACCGTGGCATCTTGCAAAGGTTATCAGAGAACAGATGAACATTCATTTGGACTTTTTTTTAACCAATAAAAAGATTATATTAAGCAAGCTTTTTTCATCAGTGTGGGTAATTTATAGAGCAAAATTATTTTAGTATTTTAGTTAATGCCAGCTCAACCATCTGTTGTGAAATTAGCTTGAAGTATTTTTACATGTTCAAAAAAAGCATCAAATGGCAACATCTTTAAACCAGTCTACATGTACAGTGCCTTGCAAAAGTATTCATACCCCTTCATTTTTTTCATGTCATGTTTTATGTTTTATGTATTACTTTTTCTTCCACATCAGTCTACACTCCATACACCATAATGGCAAAGTACAAAACAGGTTTGGAAATTTAAAAAAAAAAAAAAAAAAAAAAAAAACTGGAATGATTACATTGCATAAGTATTCATACCCTTATCTGGGACAGTTAAATCTAGCTCAGGAGCATTCATATTGCTTGTAGATGTTACTACATTTTGAGTGGAGTTAACCTGTGGCAAATTCATACATGCATACACCTCTCAATAAAAATGCACGCAGCTGAAAATGCATATCAGAGCAAAAACCAAGCAATGAGGTCAAAAGAACTGCCTGTAGGGCTTAGAGACAGGACTGCATCAAGGCACAGATCTGGGGAAGAGTTCAGAAAAAAATCTGCTGCATTAAAGGTTCACAGAAGCATGTAGTCTCTGTTATCCTCAATGGAAGATGTTTGGAACAACTAGGACTCTTCCTAGAGCTGGCCAAACTGAGCAATTGATGGAGAAGGACCTTGGCTAGAGTGGTGACTAAGAAGGTGATGGTTACTCTAGTTGAGCTCCATGATCATATATGCAGATGGGAGAAACTTACAGAAGGACAAACATCACTGCAACACTCCACCAATCTGGGCTTTATGATGGTGTGGCCAAACTCACTCCTCTCTTCAGTGAAGACACATGAAAACACACTTGAAATTTGCAACAAAACACCAAAACTGCTCAGTTTTCCCATAGAGCAAAATGTGCTTATCTTAAACCCACTAGGATCCATGTGAAACCACCACCAGGCCACACATCAAACATAAACGCAAAGAGCCTGAGGCACAGCCGTTTCAAAGCACACATGCACCCTGTGTCTACCACTAAACAAGAGCCCCATCTACCCAAAGGACTTTGATGAACCACATGACTGCTTCACCCAAGCCAGAGAAGCCAGGAGCTTTAGATGTTTAAAAAGGAATATCTTACTCAGATACACCCATTTTCTGCCCTCACTGGGTAATTATTGTTTATTGCGCCAACACCAGAAAAATGAGAAAGACAGAGATTCTGTTTAGTTAAACTGAGCTGAGCTGAGTCCTCTGAAGTCCAAAAGTGATGATAAAAGCTTGTTGTGTCCTACAGAGGAAAACAGCACATCCAGTTTCACACTGGGAGATCTGAGAGCAAGCCAATGGACAACAGCGGCATGTGCCAGTCTCATCTGCGTGTGGGTGAACAGAAAGGTTCTTTATCAGTGACAGAGGTCATAAATGTCTGTGTGTGATTATCTTTATCCATACGCCAACGAACATAATTATGTTGTCATTCTGTGCATTTCATCCTATCTCTCTTTTCACCCACTCCACAAATCCACTAACTTCACTTTTCTTCCTCTCTCTCTATGCATCCCCATAGCTGTCTGGGTATTTGACCCCAAAAAATCCCCAACTCCCAGTCTGACACAATACTGCTCCTCTGTGTTGACTTGAGTTGGAATGAGCTAGATGAGTTGAGCTGAGTTAACACTAGAAAGCTTGCAAAGCTAGAAAATGTTAAACTTGACGAACCAACTCGCTTTGTTTCCACAGTCTTGCTTTGTCTCTGAGATGGGTTGAGCTGGTCCAAAAATGACAATTTGTTTACTGAAGAAAGTCATGTAGGTTTGGAATGACATGGGGGCGAGTAAATGATCACAGGATGTTTATTTTTGGGTCAACAGTTCCTTTAAAGGATTAGTTCACTTCCAGAATAAAAAATTCCTGGTAATTTCCTCACCCCCATGTCCTCCAAGATGTTCATGTCATTCTTTCTTCAGTCAAAAAGAAATTATGGTTTTTGAGGAAAACATTCCAGGATTTTTCTCCATATAGTGGACTTCACTGGGAATCAACAGGTTGAAGGTCCAAATTATAGGTTCATTGCAGCTTCAATATGCTCTACACAATCCCAGCCAAGAAATAAGGGTTTTATCTAGTGAAACGATCTGTCATTTTTTTTTTTTTTTTTTTTTTTTTTTATAAAAAAAATATATATACTTTTTAACCACAAATGCTCATCTTGCATTAGCTTGACTTCACTCATTATGTAATCACATTTGGGCGGTTAGTTCTTTGTTTGTGTACTTTGGTTCAAGAAGCTACCTTTTTGAGGTGGGATAAAAAAATCAAATTTTCTCCTTCAACTTCAAAATCGTCCGACATTGTTGCTTTAACTTTTTTGTTAAAGATATTTGACTTTCTTTGCATGTTCACTTTGTAAACACTGGGTCGGTACTTCCGCCTACGTCTTGCATGATCTTTCCAACGTGACTAGATAATGCATGACACTGAGCTAGTGCAAGACGAGCATTTGTGGTTAAAAAGTAAATAAATGTTGTTTGTTTTTTGTTTTTTTGAAAATCAATTGTTTCACTAGATAAGACCCTTATTCCTTGGCTAGGATTGTCTAGAGCCCCTTGAAGCTGCATTGAAACTGCAATTTAGATCTTCAACCCGTTGATCCCCATTGAAGTCCACTATATGAAGAAAAATCCTGGAATATTTTCCTTGAAAAAAACGTAATTTCTTTTTAACTGAAAATTATCAGGAAATTTTTATCTGGAAGTGAACTAATACTTTAAGTTGAGAGGATTTGGGATGAATGGACTTACGGTGAAATGACTGTATTTGAGAAGACTTCATTTGAGTTGACAAGATGAGATGATTTAAAATAACACAAGATGACTTGAGATAAGTGTGATATGCTATGAGTGTACTTTGGTTGACTTGACAAAATGACTTCATACAGTTTAAGTCAAAAGTTTACATACACCTTGCAGAATCTACAAAATGTTTATTTTATCAAAATAAGAGGGATCATACAATATGTGTGTTACTTTTTTTTATTTAGTGCTGACCTGAATAAGATATTTCACATAAAAGACATTTACATATAGTCCACAAGAGAAAATAATAGTTGAATTTATAAAAATGATCCCGTTCAAAAGTTTACATACACTTGATTCTTAATACTGTGTTGTGACCAGAATGATCCACAGCTGTGTGTTTTATTTAATGATAGTTGTTCATGAGTCCCTTGTTTGTCCTGAACAGTTAAACTGCCTGCTGTTCATGACAACAGGTCCCACAAATTCTTTGGTTTTTCAGCATTTTTGTGTATTTGAACATTTTCCAACAATGACTGTATGATTTTGAGATCCATCTTTTTACACTGAGGACAACTGAGGGACTCATATGAAACTATTACAAAAGGTTCAAATGCTCACTGATGCTCCAGAAGGAAAACGATGCATTAAGACCTGGGGGGTGAAACTTTTTGAATTTGAAGATCAGAATAAATTTTACATATTTACATTTCTTTTTCTTCTGGGGGACATGTGAGTATCTTCTGTAGGTTCTGAAGGGCAGTACTAAATGGAGAAAAAAAGATATTTAGGCAAAATAAGAAAAATGTACACATCTTCATTCTGTTCAAAAGTTTACACACCCAGCTCGTAATACAACGTTTTTCCTTCTGGCACTTCAGTGAACCTTCTGTAAATGTTGCATATGAGTCCCTCAGTGTGAAAAGATGGATCTCAAAATCATAGTCATTGTTGGAAAGAGTTCAAATACACAAAAATGCTAAAAAAGAATTTATGGGACCTGAAGGATTTTTCTGAAGAACAGCAGGCACTTTAACTTCAGGATGAACAAAGAACTCATGAACAACTATCACTAAACAAAAAAAAAAAAAAAAAAAAAAAAACACAGCTGTGGATCATTCAGGTAACAACACAGTATTAAAGGAGAAGTCCACTTCCAGAACAACAATTTACAGATAATGTACTCACCCCCTTGTCATCCAAGATGTTCATGTCTTTCTGTCTTCAGTCATAAACAAATTGTTTTTTGAGGAAAACATTTCAGGACTTTTCTCCACATAATGGACTGATATAGTGCCCCGAGTTTGAACTTCCAAAATGCGGTTTAAATGCGGCTTCAAACAATCCTAATGCGGTTGTAAATGATCTCAGCCGAGAAAGAAGGGTCTTATCTAGCGAAACGATCAGTTATTTTCATAAAAATAATACAATTTATATACTTTTTAATGTCAAATGCTCGTCTTGTCTTACTTTCCCTGAACTCCATTTTTTTCCAGGTCATGACAGTTAGGGTATGTCAAAAAACTCCCATCTCCCATGTTCTCCCTCAACTTCTGTTTTACCTTTTTTTGTTAAGGGTGTTTGATCTTCTTTGCATGTTCACTTTACACAGACTGGGTCAGTACTTCTGCAGCGATGTAGGATGATTTTGAAATGAGTTTTTCGACATACCCTAACTGTCTTGAGCCAGAATACACAGAGTTCATGGAGAGTGAGACAAGACGAGCATTTGAGACTAAAAAGTATTTAAATTGTATTTTTTTAATGAAAATAATTGATCGTTTCGCTAGTTAAGACCCTTTGTCCTCGGCTGGGATCATTTACATCCACATCTGGGATCGTTTGAAGCTGCATTTAAACTTCCAAAAAACAATTTCTTTATGACTAAAGAAAGGAAGATATAAACATCTTGGATGACAAGTGGGTAAGTACATTATCTGTAAATTGTTGTTCTGGAAGTGGACTTCTCCTTTAAGAAGTGTATGTAAACTTTTAAACAGGGTCATTTTTTTTTTAATAACTTCAACTATTTTCTCTATATGTAAACATCTTTCATGTGAAGCATCTTATTCAGGTCAGTACTAAATAAAAAATAACATGCATTTTGTATTATGCCTCTTATTTTGGTAAAAAATAATGAACATTTTACAGATTCTCAAGGTGTATGTAAAATTTTGAGCTCAACTGTATGAGATAATTTGAGTTTAGTTGAATTGAGTTGGGATGGGCAGAGCTCAATCTGAGTTGCACTACACTCAGTTGAGGTGAGTTGGGCACAACTAAACAGGAGTTCAAAGCTGCTGAGCTGAGCAAATCCACTGAAGTCCTCAGAGAGGAGAGGTATTGTGTTGGACTGGGAGGTGGGAATTTTTTATGGGTCAAGTGCCCAGACGGCACAAGCTTTGGGGGCCTAGAGAAAGGGGGAAAGAAAGAAAATTTATGGAGAAGGTGAAGAAAGAGAAGAATGAATAATGCACTGTAGGAATGAGTAATAAAATGTTAGCATCTTTGCATATCCGGTTCCATCATCCTAATTCGGTTTTGTTTTTTTGGTTAAATGCTTGATATTAAAGCAAGACGTTGTTGAGCTTTTATTCCATGACATAAAATACATCAGTAATACACTGTAAAAAACTATTTGTTGAGTCAACTTAAAATAATTTGTAACCTGGCTGCCTTAAAATTTTAAGTTCAGTCAACTCAAAAACAGTTTATTCAACTGGAAATGTTAAATTATACTAAGTGACAACTTAGATATTTGAGTTGAATCAACTTAAAATTTTAAGGCAGCCAGGTTACAAATTATTTTAAGTTTAGCAAACACAAATATCTAAGCTATTACTTAATACAATTTATAATTTCAAGTTGAATAAACTTATTTTAGTTGACTGAACTTAACATTTTAAGGCAGCAGGGTAACAAATTATTATCAACAAATTGTGTTTTTTTATTTTTTTACAGTGTACCCCATTCACGACTTTATCCTAGCTGATAAATGGAACTACAGAGGTTGTCAGGGACATCAAACATCACACCAAACAAGAAAACCCATCTACTCATTAGTCCTTTTTTTACAGCACAATTATGCTAATTATTCCAACTCAAACTTTCCAACATGTGGAAGAGTTGTCGAAGCTTAGTGGTGGTGACATTGGAGTCACGTAAGAGTGGTGAAGTTCGTTTGCAGCCTAACTTTAACTTTTTACTTCTGGTGATTCTATTTAGGCTTCATTTGTGAATACGGTTATGATAAAAAAACATGTTTGTTGGTCACAGAGCTTTTTTTTTGCAAGAATCCAAAAACTGATGGAAAATTCCTTTTTGCGTTTTTGTCAAGGGAACAAGGGTGACGCTAACTTTCAATTCGGCCTGCAAAGTTATGCCATCCCATGCATAGTACATCACAGATATGGACAGAGAATCACACAGAGACACTTAATAACCTCTGATAAACATAATTTCTGATCACCCACATGCAGATGAAAGCAGCACTCTCCTCTCCTCAAATAAACCTTGTGCACTGTCACAAACTACCCTAAGTGTGTGGGGGTCCGGTCACATATAATGATATAATTAAGTCTTGTCTGATTGTTCTCTATAAGAGGGCAAAGGGGCCATTTGAATGTGTATCTCAGCAATTAGGGACTTTTCAGAGTGTAGGAATGTGGTGCGCTTGGCATTTTTGAGTAAAAGGGCAGCTCTCCGCTTGAGAGTGCCAGCGCTGCGGGATGAGATCATGACTGGAGATGCCCACTCGCTGGAAACAGCAGCACGACTTCTGCTCCCTCGCTCCCTTTTTCCTAACAGCTGGGGAAATTCCAGACCTGTTAGATTATGGATCGAGGAGATTAAGGTTTTTAGGCCTAAATCAGATTTTATGCCTCTGTTGTGCTCCCACCCTCATATCTAGAACATTTTAAACCCGACGAACCGACTCGCTTGCTTTTTTCCCCACTCTTGGGGCAGGATTTGGCTGTTTGCTGATAAGCCGTGTGTGTATGAGGTGGCAGGCAGGCCGTTTGCTTTGCAGATAGTACGCTAGTGCTATTGTTGCCCGGCAGGAGCTGTGCGAGGGATAAGAATAATCTGGAATAACGCAGGCGTGAACGAAGATTACGGTCGAGGTGAAAGGCACGGCGGACCTGAGGCCTGCTGCGCTTTTAAAACAAAGATAGAACAAACGCACGCTTGATACAGATACACTGAGGCATTACATAAGAGCCAGACTTGATGCCCTTTAGCCAAACACAGCATTTACCCCATATCTAACACCAGAGCCCTTTGGCTTTGCCTCTGTATTAAATGTCTGTTCAAGTCTGTTAAAAGGTCACAGTGCTGCCATGTGTGAATTTCATGGTGGATAAGGATGGCAGTCCGGGACACTTTCTGGGAGCAAAGCAGCGGTCACGTTGTCAAATTTGATTGTATTATCTGTTATCTTTTGAATATATCTTGTCAGGTCAAACTTGAATTATTAATACCAACAAAACAGATAGAAAGATAGCAAAACAAATCATATATCAAAGCTTTCATGGCGAGTATGTCAGTGTTTAGATGACAGCATTACTCAGCTGACCCTCTCCCTAAAAAAACCCCCAAACCAAAACAAGCAGATATCCAAAGAAGATTGCTCAGATTTTAGAAAAACACTGATCATGAAAGGATATTAAAATAGAAAAGAGAAGGAAATAACAGATTCCCAGGACTTTTCAATGTGCCTTTACGTTCTTTCATTTGCCCCCTCGTGTCCCTCTCTCTTTTTGTGTTCTCTCTGTTTTTTCCCCACCCATTGAGAGCAATGCGTATGTGAAAGAATGTCATCGTGAGACGCACAGACTGCTCTCTACTGCCGTTTCCCATCTGAAAATCATGTCCGACTCTGTTGTGTCCAAATTTGCAGGCTTACTGGATTGGCATGCACGTGAAAACAGCCCAGCCTGGTCAGTTATTCTATGAGTAAAGAGTAATAAATATGTTTCAGTTGTACATTATTTACTATTAGGGTGTGGCTTTTACACTAAACATTTCTAAAACGCAATATACAGTTACCTGTGAACTGAACGCTAATGAAAATATAAGATAATCTCAGGTTCAGCGCTCCCCCTGGTGTCTCCTTTGTGTAAACTCACTTTAATTACGTGCTTCAGTTACTTAATAGCTGTGTTTATTACTGCTGCAAAATAAACTTTACTTAAAACAGTAATTAGTTATAGTTACTAGTTACTTCTCACAAATAGTAACTGAGTTACATCATTATAAGGGTCATTCCATAATTGTGGGTACGTCTCATGTCCGTGAAGTATATTTTTAATATATTTTACGTCAATATAAAGCCCTGATGCTTAATTTTCTAGTACACAATTATATTTTTCCCAATCACACTACTATATGTTGAAAATGAATTTTGTTCAAAAATGATATCATATACAACCCTGGTATTCAGCTGTCCGATTTTGTACAGTTGCTCATTCTACTCTGCATTTAAGCATGAAAATGATCTCAAATATCAGTTCATTTCATAGTTTTGCCTTCAGTTAGATTAGGTTATCAAGACATTTGGGTGTGCGCTTCAAAAATGATAAGTGTTTATTGTGATATAACTTGTTTTATTTGTGTCCAAAAACCATTGTGAACTAAGTTACCCACTAGAAAAACCCCCCTCAGAAAGGAATTGTTTGTCCCATTCTAGCATAATTTGCACAGTATGATATTTCCTCTAGAAGCACATAGATGAAACACTAGAAGTTATGTTCTCTCTCTTTCTCCTAATATTGGTAAACTAGCAAACCTGTGTCAAGAGTGGATTAATGAACTGTCAACAGTGTTACTGCTGCAAATTTTAACAAGACAGTTTAATAAAACTTACGTTTTGTTTATGAAAATATATTTCTAAACATACCATATGCTCAGTAGTTCTAGGCTTCCATGTTTAATATAGGCCTTAAAACACACAAAAAAATGTCAACTAAGTTACCCATCAACTGTGTTACCCAGTAAAGGTAACATGGTGGACAGTAGCAAACATAGATGGTATTTTTTGCACATATTCCTACAGATCACCTATATTTCTATAGCACTTTATACAGTATAGATTGTTTCAAAGGAGCTAAAGGTCATGTTGGGGTTTTTAGGACAAAAAAAAAAAAAATTCACAAGAAAAAATTATTCACATTGTCAAGTTCTAAATGTACCTCTAATTATAGAATGACCTATAAAAGTAACCAATTACAGGGACAGTTTTTTTTTTTAAAACAAAATGTGTCAAATAACTTGGATGCCCCCAATATTTAATATGGTAAATGAATAAAACATTGTACACTAATCTACACTATTTTAATGTGGGACAATGTGAGAGACACCTTCCAGGGGCTAAATATCATGTTACTGGGGTCGCTTCAACCCATGGGCATAAAAAAAACATCATAATAACAAGGAAAAAAGGTCAAATTAATTTTGTAAAATAAATAAAACTAATGTAAAATAAATAAAATAAACAGGGTGTGCTTCCTGCCATCTCGGTCTCCATCACCGTCAGAAAAGCCGTTTATAATGCTGTTATGAGGCATAATTCGCCCTTTAAACTGTTGTGCTACGAACATCAACTTCAAATAGGAGATCAAGTTACGCTATTCATTGTCTAAATAATAAATGTGACCCTGGACCACAAAGCTAGTCATAAGTAAATAAATAAGCTTTCCATTGATGTCTGGTTTGTTTTTTGGCCAAGATGCAACTATTTGAAAATCTGGAATCTGAGGGTACAAAAAAAATCAAAATATTAAGAAATTAAGCTTTAACTTTGTCCAAATGAAGTTCTTAGCATTGTATATTACTAATCAAAAAGTAAGTTTTGATATATTTAAGGCAGGAAATTTACAAAATATCTTCATGAAACATGATACTTAATATCCTAATTTTTGGCATTAAAAAAAAAAAATGATAATTTTGACCCATACAATGTATTGTTGGCTATTGCTACAAATATACCTGTGCTACTTTAGACTGGTTTTGTGGTCCAGGGTCATAAATATGCTACTTAGACTTATTTTAATTTGATGGACAATAAAACTAGATGGAAAATCCTATCGCATCTGACAAATCAGTTCACAACTCAGTCTTATAGCAGCTAGTTTTGTCGATCTAGTTAAAATGTAGGACTACTATTACCGAATTACTGATGTTAAAGCAATACCATCGTGTACACATTGTAGACTGTAACCCAGCAACTGTTAATAGTTACATTTATTCATATTCAATAGCTTGTTTTGATAATGGTCAGATAAAAAATAAATATTTTTATAATAGAACAAATTTAATAACATTATGCAAACTAAGTCTTTAAGAATACAAAGAACCAGACTGAGGTTGTTTGTTGTAGGCTAATGAAATAGCCTGAATACTACACTGATAAAACATCTGAAGGTACATAAACATCATGTAAACAATGTCCATGAATTCAGTATTCATTTCTGCAAAATGTGGATTCGAACAGTACCCCCCGAATGTGCTTTAAACTGGGAGTGTTTTGCATTATGTGTGTATTTGTGCACATTTTGGTCCATTGTTGTGTCCACAGTGTATGGTGAGTTTAACTTGTATGCATCTGTTCGATTACCACAGCCACAACTTGCCAGTTGTCCCTCAGTGAATCTCCTGTATCGTCCACACACCATTCGCATCACTGCTGTTTATTCTTTGCTTTTTCTGTACAGTGAACTTGTGGCAGTCAACGTGTCTGAACTCCGCTGCAAAAATTGCAAAGAGTGCAAAAAAACACATGACCAGCGCCCATTCGCATATGGCAGATTCAGAGCGAAACCCTGCGCCATAGAGAACCAACACTGAGAAGACAGAGGGTCAAGGACAACAAAATTACTACTTACAATAATATAAAGTGAAAATGCATTCATTTCTTATTATCTTTTAGAGCTGAAGGATACTGCAGATGAGCAAACAAGTACACAGGCTGCAGAAGATGACGCGCGCCGCCACCACCCACTTGCGATCATGTGATGGCGGGCTGTAGTACGAAAGCCACGTTTGGACCCAGAAATAAGCCAAACCCAGGGCAAAGGCTAAGAGCGCTCCAAGCAGATGAACCACCTTCACTACGGATTGCTGATAATACAAAAGCAACCACACATAAGCACAATTTTGCAAGTAATCAAGTAACTTCTGTTAGCTATATACTTTACCTGGAAGTTTCCTAGAATGGAAATCCCAATGCTAGAGACGAAGCCGAGCACCAAACCGACTGTGTTTAAATTAGATGCACAACCCAAATCACGGATCTGCTGAAATCTGATTGTTACAATCCACAAAGCTATGGAAAGAAAAAGAGGTCACGCAGAAGGTACAGTACAGTCAGGTGATTTTCCAAAATGGGATGAAAGGACTCACCCAACACACAGCATATGTTGCAGATCTGAGAAAACAGGCAGCTCTGGGGGTTGTATGAGCCACATGTGCTGGAGGAAACAATATTCATGGATTTTCAGTCTCGTTCACACCCATTCATGCATTTCTAGCTCTGAAACAGCTTACACTCTAAAAAACGCTGGGTTATTTTTTTTTAACCCAAATCCTGGGTTCAGTCCCTTGGGTTATTTTTTTTTTTATATTTTTCTACCTCAGTTTTTCTGTAACTAAGTTGCTGGGTCATTCTAAGTTGGGTTATTTTTTCTACTCAAACCCTGGGTTGAGCCCGTCTCTGACGAAACAACCCAGCTGCTGAGTCACAGTCAGTTAGAGCATGGGCTTTTTGAGTCCCCTACAGGAGATACCGCCAATTTACACTTCTTCAGTGAAATAAAGGTTCGTATACATTTTATCTAATTTATGAAGTCTTTACTGTGCTGTAAATTGTATTATTATACGCAACGCAACATAAGGACGAGATGTCAGTTAGCAGCGGTTGTTTCACAGGATGAAAACGCCTTTTGCCTTGCATAAAATAAATTGATTTTATTCATTATTGTACCGAGTTTTATCTTAAAATATGTTTCTAATGTCAGTACGGTTTGTTTATGGGCAGGTTTTGGAGTCAGGCATCTTTCAGCTACGAGTGAAATGCGAGGCTGTGGTCCGAAGTTCGTAGTTGCCGATGAACACTGGCTCACATTTCTTCATGAGATTTTGCGCTATTTTGGTAAAAAGCAACTACAGAGAACAACTGAATACACTAAAATTAAAATTCTACTTTTAAGTGCTACATTTTTATGTCTAAAATGCTTGTTAAACGAGTTTAAATGTTGTATTATTGCAAACTATGCTGTATTCACCCAAATAAATTAAATTTGTCTTATATTTTTGTCTATGGGCGTTCTTGCATAATAATAAATGTTCATCTTTTGATTATTGCTGTTGCCTCTAGTAATTCTGTGTGAGATTCTATAAGTTCCAGTCCATTTTAAACCAGCAATATAATCATTTGTAAACAATAGCTGACTTAAATAAAATGGTAAAAACATTTAACCCAACCAGCTGAGTCAAAATAACCCAGATATTCTGTCCAATATTTTCCTGGGTTGCCAAATAACCCAAGTTGGGTTGTTTTTAACCCAGCATTTTTGAGAGTGTAGAGACACACATTTAGTCAAATGATGCTTACGTTAATAAGTCAAAAGTAAATACTTCTCAAGGAAGGTTAGCTCCATTAATGATCCCTTATTACAGCAAATTGATTTCAATTCAGGAACGATATTTGCAAATTCAGAACAATTTGTTCTGATTAACAGTGAGGTTCAATTCAACTCAGTTTAGGTTTATGATTATGGGTATGACAGAATTATGTAAATCCTTTGAAAAAAAAAAAAAAAAAAAAAAAAACACTGAACACACTTTTTTAAAAATTATGCATTGCGCTAAGGTACATACCTGATGAAAGGGAATTCTTCAGTTATATTAACAGTGTTATTGGACACTGCTATGGCATACCTGCACACAAACCAATGCAGAATGTGTCAAATATATAAAAACAAAAGCGGATATTGAAAAGAGTAAGAGAAGTAATACTCACACAGCCCACATCCCAATAGTCCCAAACACTGCCAGGGTGACAGGAAGTAATGCCCACATCCACATGATGGACCAATCAGATCACCTGTAGAAAGACCAAGCGTCTCCTTATAAATAAACACATTTATTAGCATGTATAAACTCCATTGTGACCTAACAAATATGCAACCCTGGACCACAAAACCAGTCTTAAGTAGCACAGGTATATTTGTAGCAATAGCCAACAATACATTGTATGGGTCAAAATGATACATTTTCCTTTAATGCCAAAATCAGTAGGATATTAAGTAAAGATCATGTTCCATGAAGATATTTGGTAAATTTCCCACCATAAATACAGAACTGTGCAAAAGTCTTAGGCCACTAGTATTTTCATCAGCTAAACATGGTTTAAAGTCAGTTGAAGTCAGTCTTTTGCTGTAGTGTGTCAGTAGGAAATATCAGTTTACATTTCTAAACATTCATTTTGCCATTAATTATAATAATCCAGTGAGATTTTTGTATGGAGCACAGGCTGTTGTCAGACTCCTTGTGCAAACAGAGATCTGATCTCTCCATCATTCAATCCAGTCTGTCTTAAGAAACAGAAAAAACTTTATCAATGAACTTTTATTAACTAAAATAAATAAGCATTTGATGTGACCATCCTTTGATTTAAAGCCGCTTTTGCCCTATTTGCACTTGTACTGTATATATTAAACACACTTTTGCACAGTACTGTATATTTTAAAACTTATTTTTTGACTAGTAATACGCATTGCATTTCTTTTGTTTTTTTTTTTTGCACCCTCTGATTCCAGATTTTCAAATAGTTGTATCTCGGCCAAATATTGCCTAAAAACATACAAGAATAGAAAGCTTATTTATTCAGCTTTGAGACAATGTGTAAATCTTAATTTTCAAAAATTGACCCTTATTTTTTTTATGGTCCATGGTCACATATTTCAGTGCCTGAAAAATTCCCTACACTGACAGATCTTAAAATATATCAGTGGCATAATTTTTTTCCTAAGGTACGTTTATAAATTACTTAAATGCTTAATTGAACTATGGCCTAATCCTGGCTTAGTCTAAGCCCTATCTTTAAAACCAGGCCTATGTATTATACGTACGGAACCTATGAATCAGAACTCGACTCTAGATAAACAGAGTTAGCAAGTATCTGCTTAGATTTTTACAACCCCACCAATATAAGTTATCACATTGTGCTTAAAGGGAGTGTCACATTTTTCTCCACACACCTGTCCTGGTTACAGTGGTGTTAAAAGTCAACATGTATTTTATTATTTATTAAAGAACAGAAAATGAAAAAGAATCATACTTTTTTTGACCGTTAAAGCCTCAAAACCAAATTCCTTTTCAGCTTTTTTGAAGTTGTTCATCTGCCAGTTTTCCTTCAAACTGCAAAGACTGGTATGCAGATATTGGGTTTATGGTTTACTGCTTCACTGGGAATTAATATTACTATCCATTTCCCATGTATTATTTTC
Source organism: Labeo rohita (assembly GCF_022985175.1). Taxonomy (NCBI): domain Eukaryota; kingdom Metazoa; phylum Chordata; class Actinopteri; order Cypriniformes; family Cyprinidae; genus Labeo; species Labeo rohita. The sequence goes on along the minus strand of NC_066871.1, from coordinate 29,198,781 downwards.
TCAGACCAGCAGAGTAGAATGACATTCAAGTTTACGCTTTGGTTCCTACCACCAAAGAACAGATGTTTTAAATCATGTAAAACAGTTTTCATGACAATTAATTATAAAATCTAAACCCAGAATGCCAATGCAAACGGTTTGCGAAGACTAGACAATTTCTTATACTTACACTGAGATGTCAAACTCACAACCATACTGTATGTCAAAAGATCCAAACATCTATTTCGGACTATTTTGGAGCACTTTCTGTGAGCTTACTAAACGGATTGAAATATCTGCAAATAAACATTAGACATGCAAAAGATGACAGAGAGAGGAAAGATGACCAAAATATCACAATCACCACTTATGTCATTTTAGCATGCTAGCTGCTGTGGATACTGAATCTTAATAATTACAGCAAAGAATAATTTTAAAGGTTTAAAAAGTGTTCAGTCTAAGAAAATAAAGGTTAAAGTAAAAGAAGAGTGATAACAAATCTTAACTCTGAATAAAGAGTAAACGAAATAAGCTAAATGAAACAGACAATACCGTTCAAAAGTTTCGGGTCAGTAAGATTTTTTTATACTTTCATTCAAGAATGCGTAAAAAAATGGCGTTTAAAAAAAGTTTAGCAGGCTGAAAGTTCTTTCTGAAGAATGTGACACTTCATTTTGCTAACAATTGAATAAATTACATTTTAAAATGAAAACTTTAAATACATTTAAACTTTTAATTACTATTTTACTGTATTTTAGATCAAATAAATTATTATTAGGCCAATAAGAGATCTTTTTCAAAAAATGTTTAACGACTCCAAACTTTTGAACGGTAGCATTACATATTCAATATATTAGGATTGCAAAGGGCAAATGACAACCTCTGAGACTTACCGCTGATGGACAACGCTGCTTGTGTGTTGTACGTGTTTCCAGAATTCACATCATATCACACACACCTGCATTTCCTTCTTTCAGATAGTGATGTATAGCACTCAGAAACAGTACACCTGCTTGTTAATACAAACATATAATAAACCCGCTGCATAAATACATGCAGATATGGTCAACTGCTCAAGACAAACGTCAAAATAGAGACGAAATATGATCTTTGACTCTCTCACCATGGGATGATTCCTGGTTTTCATGCACAACAGTCTCTAAAGTTTACAAGGAATGGTGTGGTGCATTAAAACATCCGGCGAGCGGGTATAAATACTTGTTTTAATGAGTGAAATCAAAGAATCGCCAGACACGTTCACGCTGACAGGAAGTGCAACATGTGACTGGACTTTGCACCAGCATCGATTTATAACTATAGGACTACCACGAGTCATGTGGACGTGTGTGCTTACACAAACTTACACTCTTTTCCTCCGTTTTGTACCATTTGACCCCCACCTGATGAATTATTGTGCCATGACTACACCATATCACCAACACATAAGTGGATCTGTTGGTGCCTCCCTCATTAGTTTTATCACAGCCAGTTAAGCCATTAATTTGCCACAGTAATGCAGAAATCTTTATTTAGAAAAATATTACTTACAAATACTTATTTATTTAGCCTAACATCATATGAATATGTGATTACAATACCTCAGAAAACTACGAAATTAATCATAGTTGTACAGTTTCTATATCCTGGGTACATACATGCTAATATCAGTCAATATTCTCTGAATTACCTTTCAAATACCACATAAAATGGTAGTCATTCAAATACTATGGTATTAAGTTATGGTACTCATTTTTAACATGAACACTGTTATCAGTAGAAGCTTTTTTTCTTCTTAAAATATGACAGATTTCTGTTGAAAAATAGCTCAAACCAGCTTATGCTGATGAACTAAGCCTAGCCTGAATGGCTAAAAGTAGTCAAATACCCTCTAAAACCAGCCACCTTAACCAGCTGTGACCAGCTTTGACTGGTTTCAGCTGTTTTATTTTTTTTTTAGTAAGGACTGAAAAGTTTTAGTTACATTTACCTTAAAGTCAGTAGTCTTCTCTTTCTTGTTTTCCCCAAATGCTGCCATGTTGCTTTTAAAGGGTAATTAGGCCTATTACCCCTTCCCTCCCTCCTAGCCTTTCAAATATATGTATGTCTGACAATACAGAAACATTTAATGGTTAAACGTTACATAATACACTTCAGACAAATTTAACCTAAATTGAATACACCCATATTCTGAAAAATTCATCAAGGTTTACACATTAAAATTACTATACATCTGACTTAAGCGATTTAACTGTCAAAATGCCACAGAAAAGAGCACAGAAAGAATTTAACATTATTTATTGTAATACTGTTCTGACATTAGTAGTCAGACACTTTGAGTCAAAAGTTCACATAAACCCTAGAAAATCCTCAAAATGTTAATTATTTTACCAAAATAAGAGAGATCATGTAAAATTCATGTTTGTTTGTTTTTTTTTTTTTAGTACTGACCTGAATGAGGTATTTCACATAAAATATATTTACATATAGTCCACAAAAGAAAATAGTAATTATTGAAGTAATTTAATGATAATTGTTCATGAACAGTTAAACTGCCTGCTGTTCTTCAGAAAAATCCTTTAGGTCCCACAAATTCTTTGGTTTTTCAGCATTTTTGTGTATTTGAACCCTTTCAGGAGATCAATTTTTTTTTTTCCACACTGAGGACAACTGAGGGACTCATATGCAACTATTACAGAAGATTGAAACAGTCACTGATGCTTCAGAAGGAAAAACGATGCATTAAACTTTGGGTGTAAACTTTTGAACTGGAAGAATATGTGTACATTTTTCCTTATTTTGCTCAGAAGCTACAAAAGATACTAGCATGCTTCCAAGAATACAAAATAAGTTATATTTACCCTGATCAAATTCAAAAACTTTCCACCCCCGGCTCTTCGGCATCGTTTTTCCTTCTGGTGCATCAGTGTGCGTTTGAAACTTCTGTAATAGTTGCATATGAGTCTCTCAGTTGTCCTCAGTGTTAAAAGATGGATCTCAAAAATCATACAATCATTGTTAGAAAGGGTTCAAATACACAAAAATGATGAAAAACTAAAGAATTTGTGGGACCTGTAGGATTTTTCTGAACAGCAGGCAGTTTAAATGTTCAGGACAAACAAGGGACTCATGAACAACTATCACTAAATCATTACTAATATTTTCTCTTGTGGACTATATGTAAATGTCTTCTATGTGAAATGTCTTATCCAGGTTAGTACTAAATAAAAAAATAACATGCATTTTGTATGATCCCTCTTATTTTGGTAAAAATAATTTACATTTTACAGATTCTGCAAGGTGTATGAAAACTTTTGACTTCAACTGTATGTTTGTTTCAGAGCTCTAGTTCAATCTTCACATCCATTTTACTTTTGTATGGCTCTAGAACAGGCCTGACCTCCTCAGCCAAAAACCTCCTAACCTGAGACAAAGAGAAAGTGGAAAGGCATTACAGCTCACATCATTCATAAAAACATACATTTTGTGAAAATATAAGTAGCATTTAGTATTAGTAGTGTACCTGTTGTGGGGCTCGGCCAATAAAGGTTTTGGGGTCCAGTAAGGCGTCCAGCTGTCCAAGTATGGGGGTGAAATATGGATCAGCCTTAACCCGATCAATTAGGTCATTATCACCACCTTCCTGTTTTACTACAGCCGCAGCTTGCTGGGACAACACCCGAATCTTCTCATGGCAGTCCTGAATGTGTTTTCAGTACAGACAAAAACATCATTTTTCAAACATAAGCACAATAAAAATCAGCTTCTTTCATGCATGAAAGTCTGTTGTGCTTACAGAAAAATATTTACTATGTATGTAACATCATGGGCTGATTTGCCAAAGCAAATTCTAATTACAAGATGATATTCATTAATTACCTGTCTGTTTCCTCCAGCCTTTACCATGGCCATGATGATGTTTTCAGTAGCCATAAAGGGCAGCTCATAACGGATATGCCTCTCAATCACCTATAAAAAGTTTTTAAAAAAGTACTGTAGTTCATATAGTTAATTTGATTAAAATAAAGGAATAATTGCCCCAAAATTTTAAAACATTTGCTGAAATGAGATGTTTGCTGAGAGCATACACACCTTAGGATACACCACCAGCCCTTCAGTGATGTTCTGCAGAGTGCTGAGGATGATGTCCGCTGTGAGGAAGGACTCAGGCAATGAGATCCTCCTGAATACACGCAAAAAGAAAATCCTCTAAAGTTACATCTTCACAGAGTCAAATCGATGCAGTGCTACATCATATGGTCAGTCAACAGATTTCATAATAGTGCCTGTTAGCGCTGTCGTCCAGGGTTCTTTCCAGCCACTGCACTGCTGCTGTCTGCAGAGGGTCTGACACCAGCGCCATCAGGTGGCGAGCAAGACTACAGCAGCGCTCCGCACGCATGGGGTTTCTCTTGTACGGCATGGCACTTGAACCTACAGCCACAGACAAACATGACACATCAAAGGTTGATTTCATATATGATTATATTAAATTCTGTCTCACATACAAACTCACCAATCTGCTCTTTCTCAAACGGCTCCTCAATCTCTTTCTGATTAGCCAACAGACGGATATCAGTGCAAATCTACAACCACACAAAAAAACATGAAGAAAATCATGATTGAGAAAAGGAGGTTTTCTAATCAAACAAATTATGTTAGTTGCTGTTCTGTGACCGCTGTAGACTGTTACAGCAGCTTGTTTACAAATGCATAAAGCTGATCTAGGGTCATTATTCGTGTCTGACCTTATGTACGGTGGCTCCGAGGCTGGCCAACACACAGAGTGTGTCGATATCCACCTTACGACTGTATGTTTGACCCGTCACCAGGTATGATCTGGTATGAAAAAAGAGGAATTGATTAACCATGTGCACATAAAATCATGTACAATGTAAGATTCCAGCCAACAACACACTACTGAATAACATGAACCATTTAGAAGATATCTGAAGCTTTTAGTAAACAAATTTAGAAAGCAAATAACAAAAGCGTACTTTTTAAATCCAGCCTTCTCAGTGACCTTCCTATCCAACTCCTCCACCTAACAGAGAAAACAGTCAAAACTGATAATGTTATTTCAACCACAGAGTAAACCACAACGATATGATGTTATTGACATTCAGGATACAAAGATTGAGGTCAGTCATTTTTTAATACTCATGAAAAAAAGTGTTATACTCATCAAGACTGCATGTATTTGATCCAAAAAGTAGAGTTAAATTAGTAACATTATGAAGTAATATTTTTCATGAACAAAGTTCACATAAACAGTATCCATTCAAAACAGATTCTTTGTAGCAATATAAAAGTGTTTACTGTCACTTCTAAACAATTTTATGCAATCTTGCTGAATACATGAATTAACTCATATTATATAGTGAAATAATACTGTACTTACCGCTTTTGTACGGTAGTGTATATAGTTTTTATGCTGAAGACACAGTACACACTAAGTATGAAGCAAGCCAGTGCTGAGGCATATAAATCACAGAGCCAGCCGTTGATTTTCATGCAGCTGCATTCACCTTCTCATGATCCCCATCAAAGAGCTGCAGGAAGCTGGCCTGAGTGCCTGTGGTTCCTTTGACGCCCCGGAATCGCAGGTCGTCTCTTGCACGCTGAAGATTACGCATGTCCATGACCAGATCCTGCAGCCACAGACAAGCACGCTTCCCCACTGTAGTCAGCTGAGCTGGTCTGACAAAAAGATGGGGATGAGGAGAAGAACAATAAACTCAAAACCAGCCTAATATTGTTGTTTTAAAATGTAGAATGCAAAATCAGTATGGAATATAATGTTGTGCATGTTACAACATACAGTCATGGGAAAAAGTTAGGACACACTATTGAATTCCATGGTTTTCCGTATCAGGACATCATTAAAACAAAACTGGTCCTTGGCCGCTCTTAAAATTTCGAAAATAAAACCTCAGATGAACAACAACACATGACAAATTGCACCGTGTCATTATTTACTGAACAAAAATAAAGCCAAAATGGAAAAGCCATGTGTGACAAAGTTAGGACATTCTTACTGTTAACATTGGATTTAAGAGGGTAAATAACAGACAAGCACTGCTAATCAAATACCTTTGATTAACCGATCATCAGCAAGTCTGAGCACCTCTATAAAAGCATAAGCTTTGGCAGTTTGCTGGTCTGGAGTCTTCAGGTGTGTGTTAACACAATGCCAAGGAGGAAAGACATCAGCAAATCAACTATTTGATGTTATTCACAGGTGGAAGACATTTAAAACAGACACCTCTCCTTCCAGGAGTGGACGTCCCAGAAAATTCACCCCAAGATCAGACCGTGTAAAGCTCAGAGAAATGGCAGACAACCCAAGAACTACACCTCAGACTCTACAGGCCTCAGTTCACATGTTAAATGATAAAGTTCATGACAATATCATTAGAAAAATATGGGACAAAAATGGCATGTTTGGAAGGCTTGGCAGAAGAAAGCATCTTCTATATAAAAAAAAAAAACAATGCAGCACAGTTTAGGTCTGCAAAGTTGCATCTGAACAAAACAAGTCTTCTAGAATAATGTCCTTTAAACAGACGAGACCGACGTGGAGATGTTTGGCCATAATGCACAGCACCAAGTTTGGTAAAAACCTAAAGAGCATATCAGCACAAACACCTCATATCAAAAGACAAACATGCTGGAGGAGGGCTGGTCATTTTGGGCTTGTTTTGTAGCCACAGGACCTGGGCACCTCACAGTCATTGAGTTGGCCATGAACTCCTCTGTATGTCAAAGTGTTCTAGAGTCAAATGTGAAGGCATTTGTCCGACATCTAATGTTGGGCCAAAATTGGGTCATGCAACAGGACAATGATCCCAAACACACCGGAAAATCTACAACAGAATGGCTGAAAAGAACAGAATTAAGGTGTTGCAATAGCCCAGTCAAAGTCCAGAGCTCATCCTGACTCAAATGCTGTGGTGAGAGCTACATACGCAAATGCCCACAAATCTCAATAAACTGGAGCAACGTTGAAAAGAAGAGTGGTCCAAATTCCTCCAGAACAATGTGAGAGACTGATAAAGTCACACAGCAAATGAATGCTGCAAGTTATTGCTGCTACAGGCAGTTGACTCATAGGGTGTCCTAACTTTGTCACACATGGCCTTTCCCTCTTAGCTGTATTTTTCTTAAATAAATAATGACACTGTGTGATATGCCATGTGATGATGTTTATCTGAGAATTTATTTTCCAAATTTTAAGACCTGCCAAGGACCAGATAATTTTTTATTATGTCCTGATACAGAAAACCATAAAATTTAATAGGGTGTCCAAACTTTTTCACATGACTGTAAGTGAATTTTGAAGGGTGAGTGGGATTTGTCAGAGTTGACATGGACAAATCATAAATGAATAGAAGACAAGGAGGAAGAAAAAAAGATGGTAGAAAAGTTCATTTTACATGCAAACTCCAAACATGCTATAATACCTAACTATTTGTTTGTGAGGTCTGCTACATGCATTAAACTCACTGATAATGAGTGAAGCCTAAAGTCGGCAGTTCAGCATATTCCTCTGCAAATTTAGCCAGCCTGTCTATGACACGAGCCAACTATAAGAGAGACAGAAAGAGAATGTTTACTGCGGTGGATGGGAATCATGCACTGAAAATAAAATAAAACTGAACTAAAAAACTGAAATAAACATGAAACTTAAACAGTAATATTAAAAACAAATACAAAATTTAAATTAAGACAAAGTATTAAAAACTGAAAATACTAATAAAAGCTATTATTATATTTAAATTATACCAAAATAACACTGATGGAGGACTAGAATCCAAACCCTTAAGACCTTTGTTCATCTTTGGAACACAAATTAAGATAATTTTGATGAAATCCGAGAGCTTTTTGACCCTGCATAGAAAGCAATGCAACTGACACATTCAAGGCCCAGAAAGGTAGTAAAGACACTGTTAAAATATTCCATGTGACATCAGTGGTTCAATTGTTTGATATAAAGCAACGAGAATACTTTTTGTTTGCAAAGAAAAAAACAACAATGATGGCCGTTATACATCAAAACGTCGTCTCCTGGGTCGGCAGTACCACACGCATACATTGTGTTACTCTGGTGAACGCACGTCAAAGACTGCCACAGAAGAGAAGAAACTGCTGAATAAAGTTGTTGTTTTTTTTGTGCACAAAAAGTATTCTCGTAGCTTCAAAACATTAAGGTTGAACCACTGATGTCACATGGATTATTTTAACAATGTCTTTACTACTTTTCTGGGCCTTGAATGTGGTAGTTGTGTTGCTGTCTATGCAGAGTCAAAGTTCTTGGATTTCATCAACAATATCTTAATTTGTGTTCTGAAGATGAACAAAGTTCTTACAGGTTTGGAACGACATGAGAGTGAGCAATTAATGACAGAATTTTCATTTTTGGGTGAACTATATCTTTAATACAATACAAAATGGCACTTCTAAGCACATTCACAAGCATCATTAGTTTTAATTGAAATGGTAAATATCAGAAAGTAGCAGGATACCTTGGGTAGCAGGATATCAAATCCATCACGCAGCATTATCAGATCCTACAGATAAAACACACACACACACATACATTTAATAAGGTAATCTTCAACATTTTTTTTTTTTTTAAATAAAATTGACTAAAAATGAATTTGCGCTTCCTCTATATCAGACATACTCAAATCTGGCTAGCGAGATCAACTTTCCTGCAGAGTTACTCTAACCCTAATCAAACACACCTGAACGTGCTCGTCAGTGTCTTCAGGATCATTCGAAAATCACAGGTAGGTGAGTTTGATCAGGGTTGGAGCTAAACTCTGCAGCAAAGTGGATCTTACGAGCCAGATTAGAGGATCACTGCTCTATATCCATTCTGCTCAGAAAAGGAGTCCATGGAAGAAATCCAGAAGTCCATGGAGTGCAATCAATAGCAAACAAAGTAACAAATAATGACATGGTAATACTTTGGCCTCACCGTATTGTCTCCCACATAACAGGAAGTGGCACCCAAGTGGATGATGGGAGCAGCAGTGGGACAGCAGTGAGCGAATGTGTGAACATGTGCCATGACATCATGCCTCAACTTCTTCTCTTCCACTGCAGCTACGCCAAAATCAATGTCATCCCAGTGAGCCTTCATCTCGCTCAACTGGGCATCGGTTATGGGGAGACCCAATTCCTGCAGAGAAGATATTACACAGATAAAGAGATATACTGAATCCGTGATGAAACGGAAGTAGCAAAAGTAGCAAAATTGTGTATTCTCATTTCTATTAATTTTATGTTACATTTAACACCTAACTCTTGCTTAAAGTTCATCTTTAGTAGAGACATAATATATGAAGACTGCAATCTTAAAATAAATATCCATTTGAATGTGTTATCTTTTAATTACTTGTAGCCTATAAATAACTGATTTTGTTTTTTTTAGTATTTTAAAAATTATAATAATTTTTGTTTTAATAAAAACACTACAAGTACAACATTACAAAATGTGTTACAGTAATAAGCATAAATAAGAAATAAGCATTTCTCTTCATCTTTAGCAATACACAGAGACAGGCTAAAGGTCAACCCACAAGAGCCACTCTCCTGTTACCCTGACATTTACATTAGTTATTTTGGAAATGCACACACACTTTCCCAGGGCTTCGTCTAGTACTGTTTGTGCCTTAGTGTGTCCCAAGGACTAGATTAGTCAAGCTCTGCAGCGTAACTTCATTTTCAGAGCATGAATCATACGAGCAGAGAACAGAATCCTGTTTGTCGCAACAGGTCAGAGAATGACCACCATGTGACCACATGACTGTGTTCAATTAAGGCGATAACCAACATGACTGTGGTCTTTATTTGCAGCTTTATCACAGATCACAGAATCTTAAATTCACAGAGTTCTTGATTTCTTCTCACAAATCAAGCAGACAAACAGTTTGACGGTTTACCCATATCAGCTAAAGTAGCAAATTCCACAGGTCTAAACTCAATTATACCCATTTCTAATCAGGTCAACTATTGTTAGTCTCAGCAACTGAATATCTGTTATCTGAATTTGAGGGTTTTCTTCTAATACTAGTCCTTATGTTATCTTTTAAATGGCTTACTAGGACCTTACCAGGTTTGAGAAATTTAGTGACATATGTGACCCTGGACCACAAAGCACGTCATAAGTAGCTCAGGTATATTCGCAGCAACAGCCAACAATACACTGTAGACACACACAGATTTTTTTAATGCCAAAATCATTAGGATATTAATGAAGACATTTTGTAAATTTCCTAATGGTCATTTCCCTGTAAATATATCAAAACTTAATTTTTGATTATTAATATGCATTGCTAAAAACTAATTTTCAAATAGTTGTATCTCTGCCAAATATTGTCCTATCCCAACAAACCATACATCAGTGGAAAGTTTTCAAAAACTGACCCTTATGACTGGTTTTGTGGTTCAGGGTCAGATTTAACCTGACACATACAGAGCTACATACACTAGACATATCATGACCCAGTTAACAGGTGTAAGATATAAAATGCATATACAAATAGCATGTAAGGGTTACTAAACCTACTACAATAAACATACTACCTACAAAAATACACCAATACAAATGATCATAGCATTGCAGTAGTTTTAGACACATTGCCATGGTAATATTATGTTTCTTTTTAGACTTGTTCCATAGTAAACCCATAAATAGACGTACATTGGACTATCATGTACAAAATACAATGGTAATGTTACATATTTAAAGCAACCACTTATAACTATTAGGGATGTCACAATACTCAATATAATATTGAACCGTTCGGTACGACATCCACGGTTCAATACGCGCTTGTGAATTGCGGTTTTTCGGTTTTGCATTTAAATAACTTCCTTGTTTTATTTCTCTCGGTATTTGCTTATTTCACGTGCTGAAATGAGGAAACACTTCCCCGCTTATATTTGAAAAAGCAACACATGCAGAGCATCTTCCATTATAATGACATGCAATGACAAGCCTTTCTAAACCTGTTGTCCAACAAAAGAGTTGTAAAAACAAAAGTTATAAAAAACATAACAAAAACATAACTTTAAAAGCATAAAAGAAAAATTGATTATTTTGACCCATACAATGTATTTTTGGCTATTGCTACAAATACAGTAATTTTAGGACAGCTTTGATGAAAGGTTTTGAACCACTTCAAAAGATGACTACTATATACCCGTGCTTTTGTGGTCCAGAGTCACATATTAACCACCACTTACAAACAACTCCAAGGTGTTGTTGTTGTTTCTATAGCATGGCACATACATTATGATATATATTAAAAGTAACGTTGCTACCTAATACCATCAATGTACTATGGTACAACCACAGTACTTTTTGTTTGGACAGTCAGGTCCATTTGTAAAATATAAAACATTGTTAAATATACGTAAATCTCATGTCCACCCTTTCAAACTATTTTTAGACTAAGAAAGTTGGCAACTTGAGACTCCCACTCACTCAAGGTCAAAAACTTAAGACAGAGTCACACTTGGCATTCAGAGAATCACAATCCCAACAAAACGAATCTACAGACAGTCTATTGAAAAAAAAACTGACTTTTTGGGCCTCAGCAAGGTAAATCCACAATTGTCTCCATGTAGAGAATTTGTTCTTATCGCTGAAGTTGTAGGCCATCTCTTTGCTGGCATACCGGGACACCAGCGGTGAGCGATATTTCATGAACTCTTCCCCGGATCCGTCCATTACAGCAGTTAATTAAAATCCCCAGAGCCGCGGTAACAGATCACACGAGGACTGCGAATAAGACCCCCTCTGCTCCGTTTTCTTCTTCTTCTAGAGTTTAATGGCGGTTGGGAGAGCGACTGAAAAGGTGCATTCCCGCCACCTACTGGAAAGGAGTGTGAAGCGCATAATGGTAGGGAAACCTTCTTCTTCCTCTTCTTCTTCTTCTTCTTCTTCTTTGACTGTTTTATGGCGGTTGGCAAACGAGCTGCCTGGTGCATTTACCGCCACCAACTGGACAGGAGTGTGGAGCGTAGATTGGGAGTTAGTGAAAAACAAAAACTCAAAAAAAAAAAAAAAAACACACACCTTTTATAGTAACAAAAATAAAAGAAAAAGAAATTAAAAATGATTACCTTGATATAAGCCTATATTCTATGGAACAAACCGGTTTCTCTGAGAAAAGACATTCCTGCATTGCTTAGTGATTCTGAAAACTCCACTCTTTCCCTGTAATACTTTGTACACTGAGTCAGTACATGTTCAGCTGTTTCTGGTGTTCCACACTGTGCACAGTTACCGGATTCTCTTTTGCCTATGGTGTATAATGAATGATTAAGGGATGTGTGCCCTATTCGGAGTCTGGTTATAATAGAGTCCTCCTTTCTACTTCCATAGCTATTTCTCTCAGTGCCCACTTTGTTTTGAATATTATATAAATGTCTCCCTTTTGTCTCGTTGTCCCAGTTCTTTTGGTAAGGAAGCCTGAAACAAGAACAGAGAGAAAAAAAAAAAAAAACTTAACCTTAAATTCTGTTAATCAATCCTGTTTCTCTCAAATCTAAAAATAATTCATTATAAATTGTAGATTGCATTGGTCCATCTCCCAGTAAAATCGGAAGTGCCAAAAAATTTATTCCAAAATTACTTAGAACTTGAATTCATTTAAATCTTGTTCTTTCATATCCCGCACACTTAATGAGTACATGTCCTATTGTTTCCGCTTGATCACATTTTTTGCAGTTTCCGGTTTCATGCTTCCCTATCAGGGTTGGGGTCAGTTCAGGAATGAACTCAACAATTCCAATTCAAAGAAGGAAATGGAATTGGAATTGGAATTCAACAACAATTACAGGAAACAGAGTTGGAATTGAATTGGAATTACAGGAAGTGGAATTCAATTCAGGGAAATTCCACTGAATTCCGTTTATTGCTGTTTCTGAGCATTTATTTGTGATTGCATTTAGAGACATACATTTGAACTTTATTTATGATGCTTTACAAATACCAAGTAATGTATGAAATAGAGTTGATCAAATGCAAGTAAATAAAAATGAGAACTGTACATTATGAATTAATAATTGAATGACAGTGGTGCTAAGTTTCTGGATGTACTATACATTCAATATATGATTACCACATAATATATGTCTCAACTCACAAAAAAAATGAGTCATGTTCATTCATGTATTTCATTCACTTTTTATTGCATCGAATTATCATCATCCTGAAATTTGGTATCGCTAAGACTGCATCTCTCAGGCCTAAATATCTCAAGTGGAATTTAGTGGAATTTATTTGATTTCAATTCTGTTTCCTGACATTCCAATTCAATTCCAATTCCATTTCCTGTCAGCTGCATGCAATTCCAATTCCATTCCAGGAAGTGAATTGGAATTTACCATTCATTCTCAATTCAATTCATGAATGGCCCCAACCCTGTTCCCTATTCTATGTAGTGCTTGGTTTAATGAACAATGTCCAATGCACATTCTTGTTATTTATACATCCTCTTTCCTCTTTCCATATTGTAATGAATGCTGAGGACTTTGTTTTGTTGGCTTTAGTCCAGCCTATTTGGGTTTGGTTGTAACGCATTCCCCTCCCATTGATGGAGGACAGAGATGATTGAACTTACCTGGATCAGAGGAAACGTCTCAGGTTACGTATTTAACCTTGGTTCCCTGAGAAGAGAACAAGACACTGCGTCCTCTAGGGGGCACTATGGGGAACGCCATCTCCGTGACCCGTGTCTGAAGCCTACATACAAAAACGTCAACAAAGTTTGCCGGCAACAGCCTATGACGTCACTACCGGTGCGACCACAGTATAAAAGGACGCTAGTAGAACAGGACGGTCGCTTCTTCGTCTGAAGCTCACATCCGAAGCATGGCGAAGAGACTAGAGGACGCAGTGTCTCGTTCCCTTCTCAGGGAACCAAGATTACATACGTAACCTGAGACGTTCACTTTCGAGGAACTCGAACTGCATCCTCTAGGGGGCACTATGGGGAACGGTTATACCCACGCTGCCATGCTGAGGGGAGTGCTTGTCATCATAGAGGTGAGCACTAAGTACCAACTCCCTAAGCTTTAAGGGAGTTTCCCCTGAGATGTAGTGACGGCTGTCAGTGACATATCCCCTACGGCCAGAGCCTGGGCTGCATACCCCAACTTACCTGCAAGGGTCAGAACACTGGACCCGGGGTAGAGCCTCAAGCTTGGAAACCGAGGTATTCCTTTAAGGGGATACGGCCAAGTGCCTAGGATTACCTAGGTTGGCCTGTCACCCAGGAGCTACCGCAGCTCTGCAAGGTTCCTTCAGGAGCCGTATTACAGAATGCAAGTGGTAACTCCCTGCTCAAAGCGGTTGAGCCTGAATAAAGCACGCGCTGGGACTAGCGCACGTAATACCGTTCCTTTAGCCTGGCAGATGCTCTGAAGTGGGACCCTAGTCGGGGTTCTAACCATCTCGAGAAAGGGTACGGGCAATAGCGAGTGAATCGCTTACCATAAAGTATTTTAGAATGGACGCAGAACTCCGGTGCATTCCATACCATTCCTTAGAAAAGTGGCCAAAGGTTCGTGTGCGCACTTACCATATACATGGATTTGAGAAAGCGCCCAAAGGTTCGTGTGGGCCTTACCATAAGAATGGATTTTTAGACGTACCATTGAGAAACGGTGAAATAAGAAGACCCTCAGAGTGAGGGAAGCATTGCCAGCATAACAAGGCTCTAAGGGGAAGGCAGTAAGGGCAAATCTCAGTTGCCCAATAGGGCAATGCTCAAAGCAAACCCTCAAAGGGGGGGAGCATACTATGCCAAACAGACAGTAGCTGCCGCTACTGTGTATTAAAACTGCCATAGAGCCGATACACTTAACCAAAAAGGGAAGGCAGTGTATCGGGACAGGCTTCTACTCCCTAGACAGGAGGAGCCACTGATCCCCCAAGGGGGGACGAGCTCTCAGCAAACCCTTTCCGTAGAGAGGGGAGCATCGTCGCGCCCTGTAAAGGAGCCTTGGACGAGATCTGATCCCGGCGATCAGTTCCTTTGGCCTGAGTGGAAGGCAGTAAGGGCGAACCTTAGTTGCCCGATAGGGCAATGCTCAAAGCAAACCCTCGATGGGAGGGGAGCATACTGCACCAAGCAGACAGTAGCCGCCACTATCTGTCTAATAATACTGCCATAGAGCCGATACATTTAACCAAAATAGAAGGTAGTGTATCGGGACAGGCTTCTACTCCCGAGAGACGGGAGGAACACCTGATCCCCTCAGGGGGGACGAGCTCTCAGCAAAACCTTTCTGTAGAGAGGGGAGCATCGTCGCGCCCTGTAAAGGAGCCTTGGACGAGATCTGATCCCGGCGATCGGTTCCTTTGGCCTGAGTGGAAGGCAGTAAGGGCGAACCTTAGTTGCCCGATAGGGCAATGCTCAAAGCAAACCCTCGATGGGAGGGGAGCATACTGCACCAAGCAGACAGTAGCCGCCACTATCTGTCTAATAATACTGCCATAGAGCCGATACATTTAACCAAAATAGAAGGTAGTGTATCGGGACAGGCTTCTACTCCCGAGAGACGGGAGGAACACCTGATCCCCTCAGGGGGGACGAGCTCTCAGCAAACCCTTTCCGTAGAGAGGGGAGCATCGTTGCTCCCTGTAAAGGAGCCTTGGACGAGGTCTGATCCCGGCGATCAGTTCCTTTGGCCTGAGTGGAAGGCAGTAAGGGCGAACCTTAGTTGCCCGATAGGGCCATGCTCAAAGCAATCCCTCGATAGGAGGGGGGCATACTGCACCAAGCAGACAGTAGCCGCCGCTATCTGTCTAATAATACTGCCATAGAGCCGATACATTTAACCAAAATAGAAGGTAGTGTATCGGGACAGGCTTCTACTCCCGAGAAACGGGAGGAACACCTGATCCACTCAGGGGGGACGAGCTCTCAGCAAACCCTTTCCGTAGAAAGGGGAGCATCGTCGCGCCCTGTAAAGGAGGCCTTGGAAGAGATCTGATCATGGAGATCTTTTTCTAGATCTGATCCCGACGATCAGTTCCTTTGGCCTAAGGGGAAGGCAGTAAGGGCGAACCTTAGTTGCCCGGTAGGGCAATGCTCAAAGCAAACCCTCGAAGGGAGAGGAGCATACTGCTCCAAGCAGACAGTAGCACAACTGACTGTCTAATAATACTGCCATAGAGCCGATACATTTAACCAAAATAGAAGATAGTGTATCGGGACAGGCTTCTACTCCCGAGAGACGGGAGGAACACCTGACCCCCCAAGGGGGGACGAGCTCTCAGCAAACCCTTTCCGTAAAAAGGGGAGCATCTAGGCACCCTGTAAAGAAAGCCTCGGAAGAGATCACAGAGATCAGATGTGATGGGGAGTCACCTCTATAAGACTGCACAGAGAACAGTAGCGTCCCCAGCCCTCGGGCTGTGCTGCGGGTATTCTCTTATGCCATTCTCACCCCACACAGACCTGTGCTTACCATCTCAATGGAAAGCATGGGCCCCGCTCTATCAAGGCCCGCAGAACCTCGAGAACAAGGGCCAAGAATGTAGCCAAAGGCTCCTCAGAGCACCCAGAGAGTGCGATTATGAGCGCGATTTGGCGTAGCTTGTCAGTGATTTACGGCTCTGTGTATAAATTACGCATGTGATGGAGCTTTACTACTAATCAAAGTACCGACTTCATTGACTAAGCGTGCCTCACAATATCGTGCGATTAATCGTGCAGCCCTACCTGGAGGTAGGACCATAGCCCTAGATGTAGTGCTGTAGTGGGGACCTGAAAGTTTCCCAATCGATATACCGAAGGCAGATCCAGGCAACCAGACCATAACCATGGTCGAAGACCAGAGGGGGGTGCTCGAAGAGGACCTACCAAAGGAAACACACAAGACAGGTCCCAGAAATATAGCATGGTTAGACACATAACAAGGGATCCTACTCACCCACCGTGGTTCCCACGCATGACTCCAGTTAGTCCGGTAGACCCTCTTGAGAAACTGCCCAGACCATCATAGTGGGTCATCTACTTATAACCCTAGCAGGGGAGATAACACCATCTAGGCAGGGGCACAGGGAGATCACTGCTTAAAAACCCTATGAAGGGGAGCAATCACCGAGTTAACAGAAAGGGGAACCAACCAAGATTGACCTGACCACAAAGAATGGGCGGTCTACCTACATCCCAGGCAGGGGAGACAGCACTTACCTGGCTAAGAGCTCAAAGAGACCGCTACTTGGAAACCCTAGGAAGGGGAGCGATCACCGAGCTAACACCTGGCTCCAGCAGTGGGCTGTCAAACTATAACCCCAAAAGGGAGGACAGCACCATCTCAGCAGGTTCCAGAAAGCTGCTATTAAGAGCACAAAACAAGGGTCTTAACTAGCACTAGGTCTGCGCAAACAACCGGACGCGACTACTGTGCACATCCCAGCAGCAACGCCAGTCTTGCGACCAGCCACAAACCCCCACCACGCTGAGCCAGACGGCGCGGCACCCACCACACAGGGCCACAGCCCACCGACAAGCCACGCAACACTGGGACTCCCACGCTGATGTGGACTCAGCACGAGTGATTTCTTTCTCGAGACCCCAGGGTGGGGTCTTGTTTCATGGAGACGGAGAAGTGTTTTGCATTTTAATCAACTTCTGTGTTGTACATGTGTGGGTATGAGTGTGTATGTCTTTGTGAAAGAGTGTTTGTTTTAAAGTTTATATGAACATGATCACTTTGTATGTGCTGAGCTAGGGGGAAACTGAGTCGATCTTTCTATCACTTGAAATGATTTGTGTGAACACGATTTTTTAGCATGAAGTGTGGGGCAGGATTAATCACTGGAGTGTAGTGAAGTGCAGTGCTGATTGTCACCTGGTTCACACTGTTTGCCCTAGCAAACAGTGAATAAAATGTTATTTCTGAATAACATTGTCAATAAAGTAAGCTGTTTTTCTATCAAGTTCTTTGGCGTTGATGCACCTCTTTGTCCTCCACCTCAATTTGTATATGTTTTAGAGCATGTTTAGCCAGTATATCTGCCTCCTCATTTCCCTTCACCCCCATATGCAAAGGTACCCACAAGAAGTCTACAATGAGTCCAGATTGTCTTACTCTAAATAAACTCTGCATCACTTCATATATCAAATCTTGTCTTGCTAAAGATGTTCCACTGGACAAGCTATTAAGGGATGAAAGGGAATCGGTGCATATCACTTATCGAGTTGGTTGAACTTCTTCTATCCATTGAAGAGCAAGCATGATTGCTATCAATTCTGCAGTAAACACAGAAATGTGATCTGAGGTTCTTTTTGATATTTTAATGCTGAAGTGGGGAATGAAAACTGCTGCTGCTGTTTTCCCTGATTCTGATTCCTTTGATCCATTCATATATATTTGTACTGCACTATAATATGTTTGATTAATATATTGCTGTATTGTTGAACTTTCAAATAAATTTGTTTCCTTATGTTTTTCTTCATGTAACTGAAAATCAACTGATGGCATCGGAAAAAGCCATGGAGGTATTGCTGATATAGCTACAGTAGGAGCAATATTGATGTCACTTAGGCCCGTCTCCTGAGCCTCCTTAAAACAAATAAATTAACTAGCACAATAATAATAATAAATAAATAAATAAATAAATAAATAAAAGGACTATATTCATCTACTTAAGATATAATGTGATATTTTTTTTTCAGTAACGGTGATATGATTTTTAAACACATTTATGATATTTCAATACATATTACAAGTGTTCCCATACATTGATTTATTTGTGGCAGTTGAATTTCGTTGAATAAACATGAGCACTGCACATTTCAAAATCAAAATGTGGCGTGGGTGATTTATATGAATGGATCTTTGAAGGTGTAACAAATTAGCTCAAAAGGGAAATATTTATGATTAATTATAACTGGTTATAATTAATTATGAATATTTTAATCAGATCTTAGAATTAACTGTAGCAGAATTAACGTTACAATTATTTGATCTGTTCGTCCACCGAATAGACAGTATAATCATTCATCAATTCTAGGAAAGGTCACTTCCTGGCCAAGAAAGAATAACTTTCCTACTTCAGTCAGTACTAGCAGTAACTTAACTTGTAGTAAACTCAAAATGTAGCATGTAGCAAGATCAAATATTCAGTGATTTCAAATTGTGAGCAGGACACAGAGACAATTGTGAATATATGCAATTTAATAAATGGAACTGCAGCTAACACACAACTAACTAAGCAAAACACGTGTACATATACACAGAGAAAGAAAGTGAGAAAAGAGAGAGAGAGAGAAGGCAAGAATGGCAGTATTTAGCATCAGTTAACCAGCGACCACATGAGAATCATCAGAGAAGCAAAATCACCTTAAACAGGGGCTCAACTTAAAACGCGCATCTAAATAGTTGTAAAGGTTACTTGCATTGGCTTTGTTGCTGAACAAGAGTCCTGATGCGGTAGACAATGGAAGTTCTCGATGAATTCCTTTAGGTGTTCTGGAGGTTTTCTCTAGTTCGTTCGAAGATAGGAAAATCCACAGCGAGTCGACAAAGTTACTTGAAGATAAACTACTGGAAAACTGACTCAAAGGATGAGTCTTGGAGAGTGTCTCGAAGGGTTTGAGCATGGATGGGTTGGTGTTAGGGTCTTTTGAGAGTTTCCCTACCACACCCACCTTTGGGTGAATTGGCCAATACAAAGTTTGGATTTTTGAGCGGGAGAACTTCTCTTTGTCTCCGTTTATGGCCCATTTGCATGTTTATTGCTGGCCTGGGAAATTGATGCAGTTTTACCCACAATATAGTACAAACAGTATGATGCATTTTCTAATCACATGGTGTACACCATTGTTCAGAAAATAAAGTGCAGATCGTTTTGATACCAAGAATGAAACATCTAGAAGGTATTAAACCAGAGATACATTCATACATTGAAAATACGCATTTAGAGATTAACTAGTACCAATAACGAGGGCTAACTGGGCTAATATAACATAGAAACATACAAGCAACACATGCATATATCAAGTACATTTATAACTGGTTAAATATAGTCTAAATAAAGAAAAAGGTTTCTATGTGTGTGCGTTATGTGTATTGGGAACAGTTTGCCAGCCACCAAGGATCTGAGGTGCTTGGTGCTGGTGATTGCCTCCCTCATGGAATGCCTTTGAAGTCCAATGGGGAGACAAGAGTTGATCTGCTTAGCATCTTCGTGAGAGCAAGGAGGGAACCACAGACCATTAAACACCCATATAAACGTAGAACGTGAGGCCATGTCTGTAATTTATATGCAGATGGCAAAAGGCTAAAAGGTTCTCTACAATGTAAATCCTAAACGATCATCAATGATCCTAAGCAGACGCAACAAAGGGAACTGTCTTCAAAAATGTTTTAATGACATTTTATTTTATCTGATAAAGTAGCATTTATGAGCCCAGCTCTGTTTTGAACGCAGCTGTTACTGAGCCACTGTTTCTGCTGCTCCAAAAGTGCCTCCTGCTGGCAGAGAATGAATTTGCATTTTCAATAAGCCCATCTCTAGCAACATGTTTTTGTTGTTGCTCACTCTTTTTTCTGTTTTCTGCAGCAATTCTGAACACTTCTCTTATTCTTTATCCTGGCTAAAGCACTTATCATAATCAGCCTGTTATAGTTTAAAATTAAAGATATTAATATATTTAGATATTAATATTATTAAGGTGAGCCTGCAGTCTTACATTTATTTGACAGTGATTTCACATTTCTTGTTTGTACCAAGGCTAAATACAAATAAAAGGTGAAGATTAACTTATTGTACTGTTTTTATTTCTAAAATATTATGTAGTTTTATAGGAGTAGGTTTCATAGACTTGGCAAGTTCATTTTTCAGAAGTTTGTGGGTACCGACATCTCTTGTAGGGGTTCTTGGCAGTTTTTATGTGGCTTTAAATATTGTTTATATTGATATCAGAATTATATCGTATCGACCGAAATCAAGAAATATATTGTGATATAAATTTTGGCTATATCGTCTAGCCCTATTTTAAAGAGACACTGGTGCTTTTAAAGTAAAACATGTCTGTGCCAATAGCCTTGTGGGTAGCATGCTGACATGAAGCGCTGTTGCGCTACGGGCGTCCCGAGTTCGAATCCTGATTCGAGAACCTTTCCTGATCCCACTCCCTCTCTCTCCTACTTCACTTCTGTCACTACACTAGCCTATAACAATAAAGGCAAAAAACTACAACAACAACGAAAACAAAAATAAACATGCAGTCTGTCATTAGCCCCTTTCACAGAGCAATCCTGTTAAACTACAGCATAAAAAAGGAAAAAGAAGGCTAAAAAGAAAAGAAGGCTGGGTTTCGAGTGCAACATGATGAAAAAGCTGCAGAGATGCAACGGTCATAGATGTCCATCTAGCGCATAAAGACATAGAAAAACGAATTTAAATAAGCAGCTGTATTATTTTATAATTTAAAAAAAATTAAAGCATTTGGCCAATTTATGTGTCTCGTGTTCTGTGAGAGCTGTGTGTGGATGAAGGGGAGTGTAGCTCTGTGTTTTTCTGAATGTCTGAATATGTTTTTTCATCCGTTTGCCCACATTGTTTTGAACTATACTGTATAGCTGTGTGTTGCGTACAGGGCCTTCCCAAGCATGTTTATTGTCAAACTTCAAAACTCCAAACTTAGATTATTTTTCATTCTTAAAAAAAACGCCCTTACTTTATTTTAAAGATTTTATTTTATTTTATTGACAAAATATCTTAGTTTGTCTTGTATATTTTTTTATTAAATCAGATAATATTTTAAACTGTCATATGGTCATGTGACAACATGCCCCTCAGATGTTTCAATGTACCCCACCTATGGGGCATGTTGTCACATTTCACTTCCATTCTTTTGGTGTAAATAAAGAAAAACATATAAACTGTAATTATAAAACAAAATGCAACATATTTGTACTAGAAAAGTGTGAAATTAATGTAGATTTACACAAACTGAGAACATTCAAAAGTATCCCCTACCAGTTCTAACGCCATAGCAAAAGTTTGAGCAAAGCATGATAACTGTTCTGTCGTTGGCTGCACAGATGAGCACAGAACACTATTTAGAGTCCCAGCCTCAGAGGAGACAAGAGAGCAGTGGATTTATTGATTTATTTACTGTATATTACACTGCTGCCAAACAGATCTGATATAAACATGTGATTTCTTTCCCAGCTGTTTACCTTCACAGACATAACTGACTGTTTTTGTAACTCCTGTATGTTTTTAACATAAACTTGTGTGTTTTTCACAGTTTCAGCGCAATAAGACATGAAAGAGAGTTTAGTACTCACATGCTGTGTAACAGTAGCTTTCTGTGCGTGTTCTTCAGATGTGTGCTCTGAAAACCATATATCAGAAGTTTAAACTAATATGGCTTTAACACACATGATTTTAGCATGATAGACATGATAATCAAAACCAAACAGATGCTTTTTAGCAGAGAATCTGATGTACGAGCTGTAAAGGCACAGCCCTATTCTGGAAAAGGGGGCGGGGAGCAGCAGCTCATTTGTATTTAATGAGACATGCACAAAAACAGCGTGTTTCTGCGTCCACTCAAAGTAGGCATTTTCAAAATGATATAATAAATGATCTGTGGGGTATTTGAGCTGAAACTTTCAGACATATCTGGGGACAAACAGCTAGACCAGGGGTGGCGAACTCCTTTCCTGGAGAGCCGCAGCCCTGCAGAGTTCAGCTCCAACCCTAATTAAAACTAGCTTTCTAGCAACCCTTCAAACCTTGATTAGCTTGTTCAGGTGCGTTTGATTAGGGTTGAAGCAAAACTATGCAGGGCTGCGGCTCTCCAGGACCCCTGAGCTAGACATTTATTTATTGTCATACAGTTCTGATGTGTCAGTCACAGAGTTGCGCACAGTATGTGTGTGTCTCAGAGCTCTAGTTCAATCTTGACATCCATTTTGCTTTTGTATGGCTCTAGAACAGGCCTGACCTCCTCAGCCAAAAACCTTGTAACCTAAGACAAAGAGAAAGTGGAAAAGTATTATAGTTTACATCAATCATGAAAACAGAAAGTGATAAATATTAGTAGTGGATTCTCCTAATCCTATTTGTGCTGTCGATCAGCATCATTTCTAGGTTGCATGTGTGTACCTGTTGTGGGGCTCGGCCGATAAAGGTTTTGGGGTCCAGTAAGGCATCCAGCTGTCCAAGTATGGGGGAGAAATATGGATCTGCCTTAACCCGATCCAGTAGGTCATTATGCCCCCCTTCCTGTTTGACTACAGCAGCAGCTTGCTGGGACAACACGTGAATATGCCCATGGCAGTCCTGAGTGTTTTCAGTACAGACAAAAATGTCAGTCAGTGATAAACATCAGCACTATAAACATTGGTTTCTTTTCTGCATGAAAGTCTGCTGTGCTTACAGAAGAAAAAAAAATACTGTGTTTAGACAAGAATTAATTTACTCAAACATTATGTGTTGATTTGCCAAAGCAAATGTTAATGACAAGACCAGACTTTTCTTTTCCTTATTCTAATCATCTGTCTGTTTCCTCCGGCCTTCACCATGGCCATGATGATATTTTCAGTAGCCATGAAGGGCAGCTCATGACAGATATGCCTCTCAATCACCTATAAAAAGAGAGATAATTATTAACAAAAAATTAACAACTAGAGCTGTCTTTTTATTGTGATATATTATAAAAGTATAGAATAAATTGTCTAATATACAGTTATGAATTTCTTAATTTGGAGCTTTTCTTAGCAAATACTTATATTGTTTAAAAACCTTTAAAAATAAATAAATAATTAATAATTAATTAAATAAATAATTTCTACTATTAGAACATAATTTAAAAACAGATCCATCAAAGCAGCACTTAATAAAATTTAAATAAAAAAATAAAAATGATCATTTATATGAAATACAGACTTATGAGTTTCGGAGAAAGAAATACTTTTATGAATGATTTCTGAAGGGTCATATGACACAGAAGACTGGAGTAATGATGCTGAAAATTCAGCTTTGTATCGCAGGAATAAATTTTATTTAGAACATATTAAAATAGAAAACAATTACTTTATATTGTAGTAATATTTCACAGTATTAATGTTTTTACTGTACGTTGATCTAATAAATGCAATCTTAGTAAACTTAAGCGACTAAAACAAATCGTTTAAAAAAAAAAACATTTTGCACAGTAGTGTATCTGCAATCAATTGTGATTCATTTGACCAAATTTGATTAAAATTTACCAAATAATTGCCAGCCCTAATAAAAACGTTATTAACGTTATTTAACAATATTCGTTAAAATTAGATATTTACTGAGAGTTGCACACACACACACCTTAGGATACACCACCAGTCCTTCAGTGATGTTCTGCAGAGTGCTGAGGATGATGTCTGCTGTGAGGAAGGACTCTGGCAATGAGATCCTCCTGAATACACATAATAAAAAAATTTGAGACAGTAAGTTGGTCTAAAATAGTGAGTCTAAAGTTGCATCTTTAAAACAGTGCAGTGCTACATCATATGGTCAGTCAACAGATTTCATAATAGTGCCTGTTAGCGCTGTCGTCCAGGGTTCTTTCCAGCCACTGCACTGCTGCTGTTTGCAGAGGGTCTGACACCAGCGCCATCAGGTGGCGAGCAAGACCACAGCAGCGCTCCGCAAGCATGGGGTTTCTCTTGTACGGCACGGCACTGGAACCTACAGCCAGAGACAAACATGACAGATCAAAGAGGCTGATTTATATGACAAAATATTCTGTCTCACAAACAAACTCACCAATCTGCTCTTTCTCAAACGGCTCCTCAATTTCTTTCAGATTAGCCAACAGACGGATATCAGTGCAAATCTACAGCCAAACAAAATAAATACATACATACATTCATAAATAAATTGAAAAAGAGAGTCATTCTAACAAAACTGATGTTAGCTGTTGTTCTGTGATCATTGCAGACCATTACAGCAGCTCATTTTTAAATGCATAAAGCTGATCCGAGTTCATTATTCGTGTCTGACCTTATGTACTGTGGCTCCGAGGCTGGCCAACACACAGAGTGTGTCGATATCCACCTTACGACTGTACGTCTGACTAGTCACCAGGTATGATCTGGTATGAAAAAACAAGGAACTGATTAACCATGTGCACACAAAATCATGTACAATGTAAGAATCCAGCCAACAACACACTACTGAATAACATGAACCATTTATGAACCAAGATATTTAAAGTATTTGGTAAACAATCAATTCAAAAAGTAAATAACATACTTTTTAAATCCAGCCAACTCAGTGACCTTCCTATCCAACTCCTCCACCTAACAGAGAAAACAGTCAAAACTAAAAATGTCAGTTTAAACACAGTTTACTCCACAATAATATGATGTTACTGACATTCTTCCCTTCAGGATACAAAACTGCACAGTCCACAACATATTTCAAAGCTACATAAAATCCAAATACAGGCTATGCTGATGCTCTGGGGTAAAAATAGCAATAAGAGTTTCAGATTTAAAAATTTATTTTCACACCATGTGGAGTTATCACATGGCCCATGAAATGTACATTGTTCACCTTGAACTGAATCTTGTCAGGGGTTGAGTGTACTGTAATGCTAGCCAAAGAATGTCAGGGAAAAAAAATGAATGCTGTTAAACTGAAATAAATTAATCGCATGACTGACATGTTAATTTTGACAGCCCTGCTTACTTTAAATATACCTTCTCATGATCCCCATCAAAGAGCTGCAGGAAGCTGGCCTGAGTGCCTGTGGTTCCTTTGACGCCCCGGAATCGCAGGTCGTCTCTTGCACGCTGAAGATTACGCATGTCCATGACCAGATCCTGTAGCCACAGACAAGCACGCTTCCCCACTGTAGTCAGCTGAGCTGGTCTGACAAAAAGATGAGGACGAGGAGAGGGACAATAAAACCAAAAGGCCTAGTATTGTTGTTTTAAATAAGGAAAAGTTAAAAGAATATGAAAATCAGTATGGAATATAATGTTGTACAGGTTACAAAATGAGTGAGTGAGTGGAATTTGTCAAAATTACATGGGTAGTTCATTAAAGAACATAAGACAGAGAGATAAGGAAAGACAGAAGGAAAATAAAAAGACAAAAGAGGTCATTTTACATGCAAACTTTAAACATGCTGTAATATCTAAACATTTGTTTGTGAGGTCTGCTACATGCATTGAACTCACTGATAATGAGTGAAGCCTAAAGTCGGCAGGTCAGCGTATTTCTCTGCAAAGTTAGCCAGCCTGTCTATGACACGAGCCAACTACAAGAGAGAGAGAACATTTAATGCAATGGATGAGAATTATGAACTCAAAATAAAAAAAAATAAAAAAAAACTGAACTGAAGTTGCTTAACTGAAATAAAAAAAACTGAATCCTAAACAGAAACCAAAATTAAAATGAAAACAGTATTAAAAAAATCAAAATACTAATATAAACTATAATTCTATATATATAATGCCAAAATAACACTGTTCTTTTAACTGGCCACAACTTTTTTTTTTAAATGTAAAATTTAAATTTAAAAAGACGTAATGATTATGTCACACCACAATGCTGAAGGAACAGACATAAAGACGAAGAGAAACAGTCTTTAATAAATCCACAGGCTGATAAATCCAGACAGGGCAAGTTAGAGACACACAAGATATGGACGGTTAAGACCTGGCAAACACACACTGAATAGACAGGAACTTAAGTACATAGGCAAATGAGGATAATCACGAGACACACCTGAACAGAATGAGGAAATCAAATCAGTGACCATGACAACAAAAACAGCAGTGAAAACAGTGCAAACAGAGTCCAAACATGTGACAAGTCGCCCTCCTCCTGGAAGGTGAGACATTGTAAATGCCCCCACACGGAGGTGCCCTGGTGCCGGCTCTGGGCGTAGGGCTGGCACAGGCAGGCAGGAGGAGGTTCTGGAGGTGGCCAGAAGACCGGGAGGAGGACAACCATGTCCAGAGTAATGATGAAGGAGGGAGCAGCCAGGGAGCAACAAACAGAAGAAGGAGCCAGGGTGAAATAAACAGAGGAGCCAGGGAGGAGCCTGGAGCAGGAGGGCCCACGGTCAAGCCGATGGAGAGAGAAGCCATGGTGGAGGAAGGGCTGATGACTCCAGGGGGGTGACTGACAGAGGCAGAGCAGGGGGAGAGGAGCCCAGGGAGGAGATGGAGAGCCGCAGAGCCAGGGTGACGGAGAGGATCCAGAGGCCAAGGCGGAGCAGAAACGGCCCACAATCGAACCGATGGAGGGAGGAGACATGGTGGAGGAAGGGCTGACGACTATCCAGAAGGCCAAAGCAGAGCAGTTGGCTCAGGCGACCGAGGCACAGGTGGGGATCTGAAAGTCTGCGGTGAAGCCAAAGTGACAGAGGACCAAGGTGGAGCTGGAGGAAGGGAGGAGCCCAACAGAGCCAGAGGGATGGTGGGACGAGGCGAAGCCAGAGGAGTGTAGTCCCAAGGCAAGGGCAGGTCAACGACCGACCAAGGTGGAGCCGGAGGGACGAGGAAGTCCGGTGACTGACAGGCCACAGTGGAGACGAGGGAGCTATGAGCCATGGTGGAGCGGATGGGTCGAGGCGGAGTCTGGGTCTTGGAGATTGGAGCTGGAGACAGAGGATCCTCCGACTTCAATGGAGCTAGAGACAGACAGGCCCAAAGTGAATCCGCTCTACAGGAACTGGCAGGATGCAGTGGAACAGAGGATGACAAAGGACAAAAGAGAGGAGGTGAGCAGGAAGCTGGGTGGGAGCTTCTCACAGACGAGGTCCTCCAGGAAGGTGTATGCCACCCAAACACACCAAACTGCAACTCTAAACTCCGGGAGCATGGCAGACAGGGGAATGACCTCCTCTGGCTGATGCTCTGCGCAGCGGGGTGATGCTTGGCTGGGCTCTGGGTCGGGAGTGGGGCTGGTGTTATCCACATCAGCAGAACAGATGGTCGAGGACGATCCAAAGGATACCAGCACCCACTCCATGTAGTCCGCGAAGCTCCCTTGAGGGTCCTCTCCAGACAACTGTGCTCGTATGGCGATGTCAAGGCCTGTGCTAGGAATATGCACAAGCAGTCGTCTGGGAAGGTGGTCCGACATGCGAGCACATGTGCGATGTGCTCCAAGTGAGGGAATGGTTCCCCTGCTCTAGGCAGAGCAGGTTGACGGCAACAAAATGATCTATAAAAGAAAACAACCTGGCAGAAACGGTAAATTAAACCCAGGTAAACACAACGGGTATATTTCTTCTTGTGGTCGGGTCCTCTCTCACACAACTGTGCCAAAGGAACAGACAAGAAGATGAAGATAAAGAGAAACAGTCTTTAAATAAATACACAGGCCAGAAAATGCAGACGGGGCAGGTTAGAGACACACAAGATGTGGACATTTAAGACAAATTCACAGGAACAGACAGGAACTAAAGTACACAGGCAAGTGAGAATAATCACGAGACACACCTGAACAGATCAAGGAAATCATCAGTCATGACAACAAACA
Source organism: Labeo rohita (assembly GCF_022985175.1). Taxonomy (NCBI): domain Eukaryota; kingdom Metazoa; phylum Chordata; class Actinopteri; order Cypriniformes; family Cyprinidae; genus Labeo; species Labeo rohita. The sequence goes on along the minus strand of NC_066871.1, from coordinate 29,170,271 downwards.
CAACTGTGAAAACGATGCGAACAGAACAAACACAGTGATGGCGTGACAGATTAATGTACTATTTTATTATTGGATTTCATTTTAAACTTGAAATAAATAAACAATATTTTAAACCTATTTGTTTGTCCGTTTGAAAAGTGATTTAAAGGAGAACTCCACTTCCAGAACAACAGTTTACAAATAATTTACTCACCCCCTTGTCATTCAAGATGTTCATGTCTTTCTGTCTTCAGTCGTAAAGAAATTATGGTTTTTGAGGAAAACATTTCAGGATTTTTCTTCATATAATGGACTTCAATGGTGCCCCGATTTTGAACTTTCAAAATGTAGTTTAAATTCAGCTTCAGAAGGCTCTAAATGAAGACGGAAGAAGGGTCTTATCTAGCGAAACGATCTGTCAGTTTTTCTGAAAAATGAAAATTTGTATACTTTTTAAGCACAAAAGCTTGTGTAGCACAATCTCTGGAATGTGCGTTCTTGAATGATTCGTTCATTTTGAATGGATCTTTAATGTGACTCGGGAAGAACGAGTCGTCTCGGGCAGTGATTCATTCAGTCGCCCATGCGCAACATCCTATTAGATTCTGTACTGGAATTAGTTCACCTGTTTCGAGTCTTCAGGTTTTTCGAGTCATTGGTTCATCTTATGGGGCTGTCACGTGATAAACGAACAACTCGAAACCGACTTGTCAGATAAGAGGTGAGGTGAGCTAATCATAGACTAAAGAAAAATGTAAAATGATTCGAACTTCCTATCACTACTACGAATCACATCTAAGTTCATTGTCTGTGTACTCTGGCTCAAAAAGGTAGAGTATGGCGAAAAACTCCATCTTATTTTTTCCTACAAGTTCAGAATCGTCCAACATCGTTGTAGCTTTTGGTTTGTAAACAGCATTTGACTTACTTGCACTTTGTTAGTCTTTGCGCGTTCGCTTTTTAAACACTGAGTCTGTAGTTCTGCGTGACCTTTCAACGTGATTCAATAGTACATAGTGTTGTGAAAACGCATCTCAGAGCCTGTGCTACATGAGCTTTTGTGCTTAAAAAGTATACAAATTTTTATTTTTCGAAAAAAATGATAGATTGTTTCGCTAGATAAGAGCCTTCTTCCTCGGATTGTCCTGGGATCGTTTAGAGCCTTTTGAAGCTACATTTAAACTACATTTTGGAAGTTCAAAATCGGGGGCACAATTGAAGTCCATTATATGAAGAAAAATCCTAAAATGTTTTCCTCAAAAAACATAATTTCTTTACAACTGAAGACAGAAAGACATGAACATTGTGGATGACAAGGGGGTGAGTAAATTATTTGTAAATTGTTGTTTTGGAAGTGGACTTCTCCTTTAATATTAAATGTTACATTTAACTATAAACTGAAAATTTGATTTATTTAAATTTTTTTCTGAATTAATACAGTACACTGCAAAATGTCTTTTATTTATATATGGCACTTCTGTGCACCTTCATATGAATCAGTTGTTTTGATTGACAGAAAACACAGTAGCAGGTTACCTTGGGTAGCAGGATATCAAATCCATCACGCAGCATTATCAGATCCTACAGATAAAACACATACATTTAATAAGAAAATTTTCAACATTTATTTTTATTTATTTATTGACTTTAAAACAACTTTCTTTTTTTTACGAGGAATATTTATGGTAGCTAACAATTATATTCTTTTTTAAACTGCAACATTAAAGAAATAGTCAAAAATTGAAAATTCTGTCCTTAATTACTCACACTTATGTCATTCCAAACCCGTAAGACCTTTGTTCATCTTCAGAACACAAATTAAGATATTTTTTATGAAATCTGAGCTTTCTGACCCTGCATAGACAGCAATGCAACTACCACGTTTAAGGTCCAGAAAGGTAGTAAGGACATCGATAAAATATGTCCATGTGACATTAGCAGTTCAGCTGTAATGTTATGAAGCTATGAGAATACTTTTTGTGTGCAAAAGAAACAAAAATAATGACAATTAAAAATTTCTTCTCTTCCGTGTCAGTCTTCAGTTACCGAGTGTAGCACGGTGCACACGTGTGGAGAATGCATACCGAAGACTCGAAGAAAACACAGAAGAGAATAAATTGTTGAATAAAGCAGATTTCTTAATGTCTTAAATGTCTTAATTTGTGTTCCAAAGATGAATGAACTACATGAACTACATGAACTACATTACTACATGAGGGTGAGTAATTAATGACAGAATTTTCATTTTTGGGAAAATTCCAGGAGTCCAATTAGTAGTAACCAAAGTAACAAATAATGACATGGTGATATTTTGGCTTCACCATATTGTCTCCCACATAACAGGAAGTGGCGCCCCAGTGGATGATGGGAGCAGCGGTGGGACAGTAATGAGCAAACGTGTGCACGTGAGCCAAGACATCATGCCTTAACTTCCTCTCCTTCTCTGCAGCCATGACAAAATCAATATCCTTTAAGTGAGACTTCATCTCGCTCAACTGGGCATCAGTTATGGGGAGACCCAATTCCTGCAGAGAAGCAAGCAAGAGATGTATTGAAGTTGTGGTGAAACGTAAGAAGCATGACAACCTGACACATACAGAGCTACATATACAAGACATACTGAGACCCAGTTTATAGGTGTAAAACTGAAAGATAAAATAATTTTTTATACAAATAGCATGTAAGTGCAAATAAACCTACTACAATAAATATAATACATACAAAAACACACTACTACAAATTATCAAAATACTATCTTAGTTTTTGGACACATTGCTATGGCAGTATTTTGTTTCTTTTTAGGCTTGTTCCATAGCATAAATAGAAGCATATTGGACTAGCATGCATAAAATACCATGGTACATATTTATAGAAACCATTCATAATCATCGCAACCATGATATAGCATCCACTTACTTAGAGTACTAGGGTACTATTGTTGTTTCTGTTCATGTACAATGGTAGTACTATGGTATTTTTTGGAAAAACCTTATAGCACATACCTTTCAGTACTATATAGTACTGTAAGTACTATAGTACTATAAGGTATATACAATACTACCACCTAATACCATCAGTGTACTATGGTACCACCACAGTATTTTGTATGGCCAGTTTCATGTGCTTTCTACGTCTCCACTCTACACACATCCTGACAAGAGAATTATGGAAGCCCGTTTGCGCCACTGAACAAAAAATAAAAAAGGTACTCACGATTCTTACTTTTTTTTCTCACAATTTCGAGTTTACATCTCGCAAGTCTGACTTTTTTCTCTGAATTGTGGGACATAAACGCACAATTGCAAGTTATAAAGTCAGAATTGCTAGATATAAAATCAGAATTGACTTCAGAATTGAGATTTAAACTTGCAATTCTGACTGCTCTCGCAATTGCGAGTCTTTTTTCTCAGAAGTCAGAATTGTGAGATAACAAGTCGCAATAACCTATTATTTTCATTCAGTGGCAGAAACGGACTTCCATAGAGAATCCAACAATAAAAAACAAAATAAATATATAGGTAGTCTACAAAACAATGCAAAATCAATGAAACTGACCTTTTGGGCCTCAGCAAGGTAAATCCACAATTGTCTCCATGTAATGAATTTGTTCCGATCACTGAAGTTGTAGGACATGTCTTTGCAGGCGTACCGTGACACCAAGGGTGAGCGGTATTTCGTGAACTCTTCCCCGGATCCCTCCATTACAGCAGCAGTGAATCGCTGACCACACGCTGGTGTTCAGTAGAGACGATGAAAAAGTGTCATAGCAAAACAGGCAGGAAAATTACATAATTTGCATACACGCCATCTTTTTGCATACATGGAAAAAAAATTTGGTCACATTCTTGAGCCCTGCTGAAAAAACAACAGAAAACATCACAGAATTTATAATGGTTTTATTATCTATAATGGGAATTGTACTGGTTTTATCAGAAACTGTAATGGTGCCTATTGGTCTCTACTGCTAATTGGTCACCTTCTGTTGGTTGCTTGTTAAAACCAAAACCTTGTTAAATCCTAATGGAATTTGTCCCAAAACACACTACAGGAAATCATTTTTTAATGTGTTAATGGTTAAACGTTGATGGTTTGTAATGTTTATAATGGTAATGTTTATAATGGTATTTTTAGTGGAAACCATTAGAATTTCTGTGATGGTTTTTATTGTTGTTTTTTTGTTTTTTCAGCAGGGCTTATAATACCACTGTAGATGATTTTAGCAGCTATTCATAATTATAGCAACCACTTACAAGGAGTACCAGGGTTCTATTGTTGTTTGTGTTCATGTACAGGTATTCTTGGAAAAACCTAATAGCATGGCTTTATATGACACATACACGTCACTACTATGGTATATATGGTATATAGTTCCACAAACATTACAATCAAAAAGTTCAATGTGGGTGCTCAATGTTGTCTGATGAAGACCTTTTAGACTTGAAACTTCACCTGTGGTGAAAACATAAATAAATATTTTTCTACTTTTGAAGCTGCGTTGTGCCAACTTTGCTCTTCCTGATACATGGTATATAGTCCAGTGCTAACTTCCTCTTGGACACAATTGTCTCTTGTGTCCTAGAGAAAGCTAGCACTGCTGCCAACTCTCACTAGACAAATAAGCATTTGCAGCTTCAAAGACCCAAAACAAGCCCTGTATTATTTAATACTGTTGGTATTACCTAGTGTTTCTGAGTTTAGGTTTTTAATTTCTTAAAAAAAAAAAAAAAAAAAAAAAAAAAAAAAGATGAGTAAGCAAGATAAAATACAGATAAATGACAGAAATAAATGCTTTAGGTGTATGGATAATAACATACATTGTTTTTGTTTCATATATTTCGTTAAATATGTTTCAAAGTTGTTGTTTTTTTATAATGTCACAAAGTTTAATTGAAATTAGATATAGCATCTCCAACTGTCAAGCATTCACCACAGCCACCTCCACCTACTACGTCACCCGAGTACTGATTGCCTACACCTGGTTCCAGTCAGCCCTGCCCTATTTAAGGCCCTGGCAATCAGTACCTCACAGTCTGGTCTACTGTTCACAGCCTGATGCTAGCTCCAGACCTCTCTTTGTTTTGCTGCCAGGATTTCCCTTGTTTCAACCTGGACTCTGTGCTGTGTTTGCTACTTGCACTATTAAACCATCTCAACTCATCAACGGACATTCAGATAAGCATTACCATTGCTCTAACTATCCATGTACTTTACTATCACACCTTTGTCAATAAAACTCCTGTTTGGTTTGCACCTAACTCCTGCTTCTGGTCTCATCCCTCTGATAACATGACACCAACAAGGATATTTGTTAATACTTGTTTAAATAGACAGTACACAGGTTTCTCACTGGCTCAAAATTGTAAACCCGTAAGTGTCCCTTTTTTAACATTTTAAAACACAATTTGATCTAAAGTAATCTAGATTCAATGTTCTACAACAGTCCAGAGCTGTTAATTTTCTAATAATTAAGTAAAAGTTATATTCAAAAAGCAAAACTTGCCTTTGTACTTGTAACACCGGTCATAACATGTGTATTAAAACCCTTTTAACATTTTAAAACACAGAGCCCTAAAGTAAAGCTTTTCAAATTCATGTAATTTTATTTGTTTAATAGTATTCATTTCTTCTTTTTTAAACAAATTATATAAATATTGTTATATTTCATATTTTGTACTCACCCAACTGCTGTATAATAGATGAATGCTTTTTCTGATTTAATTAATGCCACTTTACAGTGTTAGAGGGATTTTTCCTTTGCTTTGTTGTCCCTCTAGTGTTTCAGTGTTGAGTTTTGGTCATACTGCAGAATCCGGTGGGTGGGGCTAAACTTGATACTACCATGTTTTCATTGGTCTATTTACAGTATTTGCTCCACCCCCAAAATTACTATGTATTACTTCCCAAGAATTGTGGGAGGATGCTTATGGTATAATATTGGTCAAACTCAGCCCACTAGCTCTCATAAGATTACAATCGCAAGCCACATATTTTTTCACTCCCCTCCTTACATCCTTCTTATCGCTAGTTGCTGCTTTCTCACAGCTCCCTCCTGCTGTGTGTCCTTGCTTGTATCATTTCATGAAAGAAAGAGAGTGAAAAGGAACCAGAGGGAAAGGTTTCAAGGGTGTTGTATAATAATAAAAAAATGAGTTGAAGAGGGAGGGAAAGAGTGTAGGAGGGAGAAGAGAGGGGAGAAAGACATGTTTTGAACACAAGCAACTGGCTGCAGAGACTAAACCGCAGGAGAGAGAGAGTAAAAGGGGGAGAACAAGAGCGAGACAAGGAGACAACGCACCAGCTAGACACAAGATGGCTACAGTCTCCTCTGATTTAAATGCTGGTAAGTGACATTAAACTTATTTTACTTCATCTCACTAGTATGTCAGACAGTCGTTCACTTTCAAATCCCACCTACACAGCTGACTCACTTCCCTTCTGCATTGCATGCGCTTCCTGTGTCCCAGGGGCTTTTTAATGTAGGCTGGAGAGCCTTGGTTGTATCTAGATGAGTTTGCAATCATACAAAGGGAGATGCCCACACAAATGTCATTCATTCTGATCCAGGAATGAGATCATAAGGATAACGGGTTAGGGTTGATGCAGCATTGCTGGAACTATTACCATGTGCTGGACTGTACCAAAGCTAACAGAGACAGGGCATAGACAGCTGAACTCTTGCAGAAAATAGAAGATATTGTAGCAGAGAATGGACAAGAACCTTTCTTTCCCATCAAATGTAAATGTTATTTGTTATACATACTACAGATTCCTCACTGTAATATTTAAACCTGATCAGCAGGTTACAAAGATGTAGTTGTAAATGCTTCAGGCTTGCTCAGAATGTCGGTGTAGACCAGGGTTCCTCAAATCTTGCCAACGTGCTGCAGAGTTTAGCTCCAACCCTGATCAAACTCACCTACCTGTGATTTTCGAATGATCCTGAAGACGTTGACTGGCATGCTCAGATATGTTTGATTAGGGTTAAAGCTAAACTCTGCAGGAAAGTGGATCTTGTGAGCCAGATTAAAGGATCCCTGGTGTAGACAAATAGGTGTTGTGGACATAGTCAGCATGGACAGAACTGTAAGTAGTTTCCATCACTCACTATATCATTCTCTCGTTCATCTCCGTTTCTCGAAAGCAGAGAGCTCTTCTCCACCCATCCGGCGCCTCCTGTTGCTGGGGTTCCAGGGCTCCGGTAAGACCGCCACACTGAATACCATATTGAGCCAGAAGAAAAACCCTCCCGACAGTTCCCAAACAGACCAACAACACTGGGTAGACATTCTCAACTGGCGACTGCTGATCATTGACACCCCTGGATGGAAGCTGGAATCCGAAGATGCAACTGACGAGACAGACTCAGAGAATCAGCAGTCTGTCATTGATCAATGTTCTCCTGGTCCTCATGCCCTGCTGCTGGTGGTTCCCATTGGAGTTCCGTTCACCGAGCACCACTGGCAAGGTCTTTGGTCCCGAGTTAGAGCACTGGGAGCAGGTATATGGAGGCACGCGATGGTTTTGTTCACCTGTGCGGACCAGTTGCCACAAGATATGGGTGTGGAGGAGTTTATTGTGGATGGCGGGGCAGCGCTGCAGAGGCTGGTGGAGAGGTGCGGCTGTAGGTATCACGCCTTGGACAACACCTGCTCGGACAAAAGTGCTCAGGTTGCAGAGCTTTTGCAGAAAGTGGAGGAGATGGTGCAGGAGAATCAAGGCTGGTTCTTTGAAATGGTAAGGCCAAGCCTTGGATTTGGTGATGAAGAGACTGACAATGAAAGAGATGAGGATAGAGGTACAGAAGTGGAGAGGACAGCCGCAATGTTTAGGTCTCCACCAAGAGGTGAGTTCCTGTCACTTTCATTCTCTTTTATCTTTGGTTTCGTGGTAGCATTGCAGAATGTCTCCTTAGGTCAGGGGTATGTAGTCTCGTATAGCCAGACCTTCAGACTGATGGCTGAAGGTCTGGGAACTTTATCCACTTTAAATGGCCAAGACCCGCTCAAGTGGCCATTTAAATGACAGGTAAAACAACTTTTTTTTTTTTTTTTTTTTTACCCTATTTGAATGAACCCTTTGATTCACTCAAATATACAAAATTTCCACCTGGCAATATTCTGCCTGGAAACAAAGATGCCATGATGCAAGACCACCTCATGGAAGAAGAAAGCCATTGTGTTTAAATTTGTGAACGCTTATCAGGATCAACTAAATGCTGGATTTTCAAAAGTAGTACTTTTCAAGTTTGTGGCATAGAATCTTTAAAGGGTTAGTTCACCCAAAAAATAAATTTCTGTGATTAATTACTCACCCTCATGTTGTCCCAAACCCGTTAGACCTTTGATCGTCTTCGGAATGCAAATTAAGATGTTTTTGATGAAATCCAAGAGATTTTACGAAGCAAAAAAAATTAAAAACTTTATTCAACCATTCTATTCCTCTTCGTCTGCCTAGTATCACAATGCATGCACGCGCTTTCCATTGTTTACATTACTTTTCTGGGCCTTGAACGTGGAAAGACCCTTGCTGTCTATAGAGGGTCAGAGAGCTCTTGGATTTCATCTTTCATCTTTTTCTGAAGACGAATGAAGGTTTAGAACGACGTGAGGGTGAGTAATTAATGACAGAATTTTCATTTTTGGGTGAACTAACCTTTTAAAATATATCCAAGAGCTTTACACACTGGTCTGTTATTGTGGGGACATTTCCACGCCACTAAACATGACGTGGCACAAAACAAAACGTGATTGGTTGCTTTACCTGTCAGTCATATGGTCTCTTGGGTGGCCAAGGTTCCCAGACTTCTGCCCTCAGTCTGAAGGTCTAGTTATGCGCAAATAACCTAATCATTGTCTTCAGGACTACTAAGGAATTGGCAAGTAAGGTTTATTTTTTTAGGGGTGGAGCTAAACTCTGCAGGACTCTCTAGGGCCCCTTTTCCACCAGCAGGAGCCGGGTGCTAGTTCAGAGCTAGTGCTATTGCCGGTTGGTTGGACTGACAATCCTTTTAAGAACTGGTTTGCTTTTCCACGGGCTAGAGAACCACCATAGAGCCAGATCTTTTGTCACTGAATATGTTTCAGCTTTCCCAACAACACTAGTATGGCAGCACCACACAAAAGACAAAGAACCGATTTGAATCTAGGCTCTGAACCAGCACTCAAAATGCCTTGGTGGAAAAGGGGTACCAAACTTTTTCCTACCCCCTGCCTTAGGTCATATAAAGTTTATTTTGATCATGTGAAGTCCTTTTTCGTGAACTCCCACTTCCTCCCTTTTAACAGAGTTACGAGTGCTGTTGGTAGGCTGGCGTGGAGCAGGTAAGAGCTCTGCAGGTAATCTTCTACTGGGCTGTCGTGTATTCGAATCAGGACGCCCCACTGAGGTGTCTGTCCGCCGTCAAGCACTGGTTGCCGGTCGGCGCCTCACGGTTGTCGACACCCCAGGTTGGGATTGGTTCTCCGTCCAGCGCACACCAAGCAACATACGAAAAGAAATCAAACTGGGGGCAGGGCTTCTCCATCCTGGCCCACATGCGCTCCTATTGGTCATCCCCGTGGTGTCCACCCTCACTCCCAAAAAGAGGCAGGCCCTTAAGAGCCACTTAGAGATGTTTGGCGAGGAGGCGTGTCAGCACACACTGGTGTTGTTTTCATGTGGCGACTGGCTGTATGGAACCTCAATTGAGGATCACATCCAGCGGGACGGAGGCGAGCTGCTGAAACTGATGCAGCATTGCTGGAACTGCTACCATGTGCTGGACTGTACCAAAGCCAACAAGGACAAGTCACAAGTGACGGAACTCTTGCGGAAAATAGAGGAGATGGTAGCGGAAAATGGGCAGAAACCTTTCTTACCGGTCAAACGTAAGTGCTTCCGATTCCACACTTTTATAGTATTGGCTTTCACATCAGGTTACGTATTCAATATTTTTTTATATATATGTAAACCTAATTGCATCCTTGTTCTACAGTGAACCAAGAATTAGACGAGGAGGAAACGAGTGGAAGATGCATTCTGCAGTGAAGAATAAGGCAACAGAAAGTGCACATCTTAGATCAGGGATGGGTCACGTCGTGCAGTGTTTAGCTCCAAATCTGTAAAAAGCTCTCCTGCCTGTAGCATTAGTGATCCTAAAGACCTTGATTATCTTGTTTAAAGGCCGGTTGCACCAGCTAGACATAAAAAAGCTGGGTGTAAGCCCTACGCTGGGCTTTGCAACGTCCAACTTTACGATAAATATTTACACCTGTTGCACCAGTTAAAACTACGATCAGGCGCATCCATGCCAGCACATTCTCCCGCTGTGATAGCTGAGACGACAGACAATCGAATAGAAATATTAAAGGAATAATTTAAGACAGTTATATACCATTATCAGCATTGTAAAGTAGATTCGTCTCTCATTGTTTCTGAGAGAATTTGTGCCGTTAATGCAGTGTTAGCCTTTGTTTTGACTAGGCGTAAAATTTAGTCTCAGACGTAGCACTACGTATAAATTCTACGCACGACTTAAAGCGCATTTTACATCCAGCCTAGTCTTACAACCGGGTGTATGTCCAGCTGGTGCAACCTGCCCCAGGTGTGTTTGATTAGGGATGGAACTAAACCCCAAGACTGACATTGGCCCTGTCCCAAATGGCACCCTAAACCCTCGCGTTTTTCTCGAGTCCGCACTTTCGCAACGTAATGCCGCTTTGACTGTCAGGTAGAAGTCTGCAGAAATGTGTATCGAGGGAAAAGGGTGTTCCTGCACAACCGGAGGCTGCAGTTTCAGGACCGCATTTCTAGGACCCTATAGTTATTTTGTATTATTTTATTTAATTTATTTATTATATATATGTATGTATTAGCGTCTCATTTTATTTAATAGCGCTTGCTATTCAATTCTGTATATTATTATTTTTTAAAGAAATATGTAGTTGTTTAACTGTATACACTTAATTATTGTCCTAACCGACTCCTAACCCTTAACATACCCATTGGTAACCTGTTTGAAATATTTAACCTAATTTATTTCAATATATTCTATATATATTCTAGGGTTAAATTCCATTTTCTTGTAAAGAAAGACTTGTATCTTCGCAGCACAGCGATTCACGTCTAATGTATGACGCACATAAAGTGCAATAAATGGTAAAACAATTGCGCTACAAATTACTTGTTTATTAGTACATTAATAAATGTAATTTTATTTGAATACAAATGTTAGTTTCTAACATTCAGCAGAACAATGATCTGTTTTGCACAGCTAAATAGGCTAAATGGAGATTGCTGACACGCCTCGAACACAAGTTCACACCAAAATAAAATGGATGGATTAAAAATGAATAGTTTTTGTTTTATGCTTGTATCAGATCTCCTCTAGATGGCGCTGTCACAAAAAATAGGGTCCTAGAAATGCGGTGCTAGAAATGCGGTCCTGGAACTGCGGTCCTGAAAATGCACCCTCCGGCTGTGCAGGAATATACTATTGTGTGTGCACATGAAGTGTTCTATTTGGGACAGGGCGGTTGCCTGTCCATGTCTTAGAGGAATGCAAATGTTATTGACCTTTTGGATCCCAAAACAAGCAGTATTACTCCAATTGTTTATTACCCACAAGGCCATTCATACTATTGTGTCAAAGTCATACTGACAGAATGTAAACCGAGTTTGAACTGGACATTCCACTGCTTTTTAACTTTATGGTTAGTACGTTCTGCTTATGTTGACATTTAGTAGCACACATACAGCAGTACAAACTATATTTTTGTCTCCTTAAGAGTAAGTCACTGGATTTTCACTGGACATTCACCTTTGCTAGAAACACGTAGCACTTATTAACATAATATTTTTTTTTAACTTGCTTTCAAATAACAGAAATAACTGAGACCACTCATTCTCAGTACACAAATATTGATACTCTTGCCAAATGCATGCACTGGTTTCAATGATGATTATTATCTAGTGTTATTTACAACGCATGGTGGCAACAAACAGATCAAATGACCAAAATTATTCTGTCCATTTCCGCGCTGTATGGCAGGACTCTCATGCCCGGTATTGTACAATATTTATACAACTTGGTTTTTCATGCACACTTACTTACTACATACATGTACCTTGATTGTACTCATTGTATTATCATAGCATATCATATCAAGTCTAGTAGGCTACATGGGGGTATGTGCACCTGAAATAGAGCTGGATTCTAGAGTATACAGTAGTTCCACAGACTGAACTGAATGTGCAATTGAGCACCTTAAGAACATTTCTTTTTGTTGTGAATTTGATATGATTGGTGACTAATAAGGAGGACATATACTTATGACTGTGATATCAGCATTGTATTCTACCTAAACACATTTTTAACAATGTGTGTTGAGCATTCAGGGCATGGCTGTTACTATTGCATAATAATAATTATCACATCTGCACATTTGTGGCACAATATGATAATATACTATGAATTCCCAAGTGCTTGGGCAAACATTTCAGCCTTAAAAAAAAAGTAACATTCAACTGGTTTGACAGAAGAGTTTAGCTTTTGTATGCTTTTCGCTTCATATTTTCATATTAATAAAGAATAATTTTACAGTGAATTTGGCATAATGAGTGGTGTTTTTATGTGAAACGCTGTTTAAGTTATAACCAAAACCACATGTTTATTTTCTGCCAGCAACAGACGCAGTTATCCTTGGTCACGAATGCTGATTTATGCTTTTAGCATAGTGGAAATTGCCTTGGAATAAATATATTTACAACTTAGGTGAAACCATTTTTAAGCTTTATTCTAAATGTCACCAAATAAATTATATCTACAGCTGAGGTCAAATGTTTACATACACCTTGCAGAATCTGCTTTTTTTTTTTTTTTTTCTTTTTTATCAAAATAAGAGGGATCATGCAAAATGCATGTTTTTTATTTAGTACTGACCTGAATAAGATATTTCACATAAAAGACATTTACATGTAGTCCACAAGAGAAAATAATAGTTGAATTTACGAAAACAGCTTAAGTTTACATACACTTGATTCTTAATACTGTTACCTGAATAATCCACAGCTGCTTTTTTTTTTTTAAGTGATCGTTGTTAATGAGTCCCTTGTTTGTCCTGAACAGTTAAACTAACTGCTGTTCTTCAGAAAAAAATCCTTCAGGTCCCACAAATTCTTTGGTTTTTCAGCATTTTTGTGTATTTGAACCCTTTCCAACAATTGTATGATTTTGAGATCCATCTTTTCACACAGAGGACAACTGAGGGACTCATATGCAACTATTACAGAAGTTTCAAACAATCACTGATGCTCCAGAAGGAAAAAAATATGAATTAAGAGCCAGGGGTGAAAACTTTTGAACAGGGTTATCTCCTCTTGTAGACTACATGTAAACATCTTTCATGTTAAATATCTTATTCAGGTCAGTATATGCATTTTGTATGATCCCTCTTATTTTGATAAAACAATATTTTGCAGATCCTGCAAGGTGTATGAAAACTTTTGACATCAACTGTATATCAGAGGACCTGTCTACAAAGGCAGTGAACAGTTATCATAAAACCCATTTTATAAATTGCTTAAGCTATTTCTGCTCTAGTTTCATAATAAAGGCACACGTGAAACACATATCTTTTAAATTGTTTATTACACAAATAACATTTAAGATAGTTAAGCAATGAAAGGCCCATACACAATCAGTGCACACTATATTATTTCTAGACAGTAGGAAAGTTGAAATATTGAGCATTTATGCAACACAATTTCAATTAGGAAATGTCATAATCAACAATACACAATGCACTATATATATAATACTGTGCATACAATGAGATACATAATATAAAAAAACACTCGTAAAAGTATATCAAGCTTTATAGATAGCTGACATGCTAAAAGGAAGCTGCTTCTACAAAGACACTGGGGAAGAATCAAATCAGTCATTTATTCAACTCTTCAAGAAATACTTTCTTTTAGGACCAACATTCCTAGCACCTCAGGCTATGCTGAAACCGTCCATTTCTCTCAGCTTCAAGCCTCTGTGTCCATTTCTTTCTATGACTTAATACTCCTACTCTCTCTTGCCCTCTTGACTTCATCCATGAGCTCTTTCAGATACTGAATCTCCTTTGTAAGTGATTCTGCTTTTTCCACCAGCTCTTGGTTTCTCTCCTCTAGAACTACACACTCTGACAGGAGGGCTTCTTGCTCTGCACGCTTCTTCTGTCTGTAGCGCGTCGCCGCAGTCTTGTTCTGCTCCATTTTCTTCAGCTTCTTCTTCTCGACCACAACCTTTGCACCACTGGTTGTCTTCACTCTTCCTGTGAGGGAAGTCGACTCTGACTGGTGATTTTGGGTGGGCTTAGACTCAGGTGAAGTATACGGCTTCACCCTGTGAGATCGAGGCTGGGGAGAGGCTGGGGTTTGTGGTTCGGGGGAGGATGGACTTGGGGAATCAGACACAACCACCTCATTTGGATGGGTCGCCATCACATTAGCCTCCTCTTTGGGAGCAAGGACAAGAACGATGCGGGTTGGGGAGAGGGAAAGGACAATTTTGGGTACCCGCATTTCAACGGGGGTTGGACTCTGAACTTCAGCTATGTCAACCTCGCAACCAAGCTCAAGAGTGTCAGTAGGGGATTCAGGTGGAAGGATGGAAGGTGACGGGACGGGGGAGGCCGGCTCAGACTTGATCTCGAGCTCAGCCTGGGGTTCAGGGACTACGGCGGAGGAATCTGACACTTCACAGGGTGTTGAGGGAATCAGTGGAGTATTCAAAGTGAATGTAAGGTTGGAAAGTTGATCGATTTCAGGGACAGAAATTGGGGGAGAGGGCGAAGGGGCACTGTCAGAAGCTACAGGCTGGGACTCCAGGTCTATCTGTGACTCTAGAGAAGCAATAAGCTCCTCAGGAGAACTGGGTGGATCCTCAGAATCATAGGAGCCGATTAAAGACTCCAGATCAAACTCACTCAGATCAATTCGCTCCGTCATCCAATCCATTTCGCTGAACGAATGATCTGAAACAAACAAACAAAAAAAAACATGTTAAATGACTGAATGCTTAAACTATTAATATTCATGTACACTCCAAATAAAATGCTACACCTTACCATTACCACTGTCTGTGCCACTATTATCTAGGCACATCTCATCTGAGGAGAACCAGGACAGGGACAGCTGATTGAGCCCAGCCTTCTCCCCCCTCTGAGGGGAGGGAGGAGTGCAGGGTGGGGAGAGAGAGGGAAGTGGAGAGGAAGAGTAAGATGAGAGGGGTGATTCAGCACCTCCGAGGGGAAGAACCTCCTCATCTTTATCTAGGAAGGACCCCAGAGGGTCAGCCATCGGTGATGATGGGTCCCAAAGAAGGGCTTCCATATCGTCCGGGCCAAACCGTGAGCTCATCAAAGACATGGCTGTCTATTTCAAGCGGAATCAGAGAATCTTCTACTGAGAATTCAAATAGTTTCGTGCTGTCAGGTACAGCAAAGGTCAGAGTTGCCACAAGGGACCTGCAAAAACAGATGACAAGTAGTTAAACTCATATAACATTAAATGCAAAATTAAATTATAATTGCAAACAAATTGCGTAAGCTATTACGTAAAGAAATATGAGCCTCATTAGGTATTACTGACGCACAATGACATCATCTGCCCACACCCTACATGTCCATGTATGGCCATTACCACGTGACGCTTTTATCAATTAGAGTCAGCAGACTAGGTTCTATTTATAAATGCTCAACTCCAGTTCACCAGAGGGAAAAGCTAAATTTTCATCTGAAATTTTAAAACGAACTAAAAATATTCGATGACAGACACTGTGATGTGTTACAGCTGTATGAAAGTCAAAAAAGACACCGCCATTTCAGGGCTCACCGCTCCCTTTTCAGGAACGTGCGCCATTTTATAACGACCACGCGTCGACAAAGAAGAGTAAAGTAAATGGTCTTAACTCGTGTTTATTTGAGTAAAACACGATCAGGATTATTACATATGACTCCCTTATAGAAAATAGAGACGTTATAGTGTATTTTACACAAGAAATAACTACAAATCCATCGAATTATGTTGCCGCTGTCTGGCAGACATATGGCGCGCTAAGCGCGAGACGGTTGTCATGACATTATTCTCACGGAAAACATTTTCCGATATCTACTAAAATTAATAAATCCACAACATATCTATAATTCGCGTAAGAAATAACCGAAAACATTTATGGTCATAAGGTTGATAACTTTAATGCTAAACTTCCGCCTCGCCGGCTGTCTAAACGACATGACATTGTAAGACAAAAACAATTTAAAGTATACTTACGCCATTTTGCAATAAATGTACTGAGCCAGTGCACTATGTTGATGCACTGAGGAGTTTGGGCGCTGTCTACAGGCTGCAGATCACACGGCCATTTCGGCGAAGAGCAAAATCGCTCGAGTATCAAACAAACAATGAACCGCAGGAAAAAAGGATCTGCGGGTGATGACGTCGTGTTTGACTTTATATAGGGCCGCAGTGCCGCTCAGACATATCCTTCCGCCAGAGCGGTTTGTTTTGTGTTACTGGGCGCAGACGGCATATAGACCCATCGTTTTTAGTCAATATGTATTAGTATAAGTATCTAAAATAACGTTTAAAACGTTTAATATCTATTCATATATATTTTGTGATTACTTCGGAGTCTTTTTGATTAAGTCAAATGAGGGAAAAGATGATATTGGTGTTGGACACAGTATTGTACAGAATATAAACAGAACCCGACTGATATCGAATGGATATCTTCAATATATTTGATAGATTGACGAACAAATGCGTCGTGAGCACAAAGTCTATCAAAATAAACATGAAAGCAGAGTATGAGTCATTTCAGGGAAGTGTCTACATTCCCCGTATGTACTGTAGTGTTGGCTCTCTCACCCTCTGCTGGACGAACATTAAACTATAGTTTTACCTCAGTCACGGGAATTATTGTTATGGGGAAAAAAGACAAAGGAAAGAAAAGGCTGTTGCGCTTGCTGGTGGAAAAACTGAATAAAGGAAGGAAAATAGGCGGTATTAAGCTCAGATATGAACAAAACAGCTAGTCAGTACAAGCAGGAACGTGTGTAGTTTGTTTACACAAAGAGGTTTAGTAATTCAGTGACACATTTGAAGAACACGTAAAGTTACATAAGAAAAGACCGCTCTCATCTTGAAATGCTTTAATTTATTTTCTACAGACGTTAAAAACAACAGGTAATTTTGTACAAAATTCAGTTTGAAACCCCAGCTAAGCAAACAATTAGGCAGTGTGCAAATATTTGACCATTTCTCTTTTTTTAACATAAAAACCAGTAATTAAAATGGAAAAGCCCCACCATGTTCAGATTTATAAACTATATACAATAAATATCAATCAAGATCAAAGCAACACAGGCACATTTATTCAAAACAGATATTCTGGTGGTCATAAGCTATAGCATGTCACATTCAGACACGTCTAACATTTTTTAAAATAATGATAACAATATCTTATACAATTACAATATATTATAGTCTCTATGTGATCTTTTAATATAGTAGCATATTATTCCTGGTAATATTCCTAATGACAAGTGCTGCAATTGTAGTTTTCGGCATATAAAATACAGGAAACTAATCGAAACATGACTGATATCTTGTGCTGATTTATGATTGATTTGATTCCCTCTCAGTGGATTTCTCTTAGCTAAACATTTGCTAACTGTCAGCCTTTCATCAGGCGACCACAATGCAGTCCTGCCGTGTGTAGGCCTATCTGTGAAGAAACCTGATCTTTGGGTTTGTGCCTGTCTTTGTTCCCAAACATTAGTATAGAGCAGTCAGTAATTCAGCGATCCTTTTCTTGCTTCAGGCTCAACCTCAGGTGATTGTAAACTGCAGAGGACATCAATGGAAGAGTGCTGCATAGACCAAGGCCCTCTTGAGCTGCTTCACGCACAGTGACTCTATGTTTACACAGTGACTCTATTTTGCGCTTTTATTGTTCTCATTAGTCGCCGTTTCTGCCTCAGGGAACAGGTCAGGGTTTTCTGCTAGCGTGGAGCGGATTCTCTTCTTCTCTTTAAAGCGGCCCGAATGTGAGACTTTCAC
Organism: Labeo rohita; assembly: GCF_022985175.1. Taxonomy (NCBI): domain Eukaryota; kingdom Metazoa; phylum Chordata; class Actinopteri; order Cypriniformes; family Cyprinidae; genus Labeo; species Labeo rohita. The sequence goes on along the minus strand of NC_066871.1, from coordinate 29,152,202 downwards.
ATGGCGTCCCTTTGTCGCCGTTTTGTCCACGATGCGCTCCAAGCGGGCGTTAAACTGGCTGTCCGTGGCTGCGTCGGGCGTCCCGGGTGTCTCCCCGGTGATGCTGCTGTGATCTCCGGGGATTTCATACAAAACTTTCGGCTCTGATTTCTTTTTACGTAGGAAGGTCAGTTTCCACCAGGATGGTGCAGGTTCTGCTGTCGCCATTTGGGTGAAAACAGACTTTGCTCTGCAGGGAGGACAGAATGAGAGTGTGTGTTATATATTAGATTAGTAGGTCTAAATATAAGAAAATGAACAATAAACATATTGTTTTTTTGTTCAGTTTGAACACAATAGGTATAGTCATAATGTGTAAGCTGAGCCCTGAGGGTGTGAGCTAATGCTAATGTAAGATCTGTGTCTTACATTATAAGGGGCAGCCGCTAATGAATTTTTTAGTGTAATTCAATATGCACCATATGGTAGAGGTATGCAAAGTTTTAACATGTAGAGCTTCGGTTACAGGCCTTAAATTTCACACACGCTGCACTGCAGCTATATGCTGGGAGGATGGACATGCTAAATGTGGACCACGCGAATGTTAAATGATATAGTGCTAAGCTTATTTTATTTTCATGTATTGGTTTATGGGCAGTGTTGGTAAGGTTATTTTTACACAGATTACAAGTTACCCTATTTAAAATGTAATAAGCAACTGTTTCAATTACTTTGTTAAAGTAAAGTAACTGATTACATTTTCTTTTCTAAATTTCTAATGGATGTTTTTAAACATTTAAAGCAGGCAGTATTAACCTTACAGTGGTACTCAACAGTGATTACTGTTAGACTTTCAAAATCCTTTCTCAGCTGAATTAAGATTATAATAATTTAAAGCACACCCACCTCTTTTTACTTTTATGATTGTTCTGAGGTTAAATACAGATTTAAAAATCATAGCAAGACCATGTAACCACCTTTGTAATCGTTAACATTTTCATAAGTAACTGTAATTTAATTACACATTTTTTTTTCTTAGTAACTGTAATGGATTACAGATACATTTATTTTGTAATTAAATTACATGTCACATGTAACTAGTTACTCCTCAACACTGTTTATGAGTTAATAAAATTGATGATTTACACTATATGGTTCGAAAGTTTGGGGTAGTAAATGTATTTATGCTCACATTAATATTGTGAAATATCATTACATTTTAAAATAAATGTTTTCTGTGATGCAAAGCTGAATTTTTAGCATCATTACTCCAGTCCTCAGTGTCACATGGTCTTTCAGAAATCATTCAAATATGCTGATTTAATGCTCAAGAAACATTTATTTTTATTACTAATGTTAAAAACAGTTCTTAATATTTTTGTGGAAACCCTGATACTTTTTTTCCCCCAGGAATCTTTGATGAATAGAAAGTTTAAAATAACAGAATTTAAATTAAATTTAAAGTTTTTTGTAACAATGTAAAACCTGTTAATGTAATTTTTTACCAATTTAATGTGTCCTCGATGAATAAAAATTAATTTCTTTAACTTCAAAAAGAGAGAAAAGGAGAGAAAGAAATCTTACAGACTTCACACTTTTGAATGATAATTTACAATATTTTTAATATTGAGATTTATACATCATCTGAAAGCTGAATAAATAAGCTTTCCAGGACAATATTTGGTCGAGATGCAACAATTTAAAAATCTGGAATCTGAGGGTGTAAAAACTGTATTTAAAACTGTATATAAATGTTATTTAATTTAGAATTTAAGTGTTGTCAAATCGATTAATCGCATCCATAATAAAAGTTTGTGTTTACATAACATATGTGCTGTGTGTGTGTGTGTGTGGGGTATATATATATGTATATATATATATATTTATATATATATATATATATATATATATATATAATTACGCACACACACAAATACATTTATATATTTAAGAATAGAAATCATATATAAATACGAAAACATATATACGTGTAAATATTTCTTAAATATACACGTGTGGTGTGCATTTATATATACATATAAATATACACAGCGCATTATGTAAACAAACTTTTTTTTGGATGCGATTAATCGTGATTAATCAATTTGACAGCTCTAATAACATGCAAGAGTCTAATTCTGCAGAAATTTGTAAAGCTTTCATTATACAGTAACATCTGACGTCTTGGACTTCTCAGGCCTGAATGATGCAGTTTGTTTAATTTTAATCATAACCTTGACGTTTGGAGTGTTGTTGCTTTGCTCTGCAAATGGATTTTACATGCTTCATTCATTCATGTGATTTTACACGGTCCATTCACATGTGAAGAGTTCACAGTCCAGAGAGCATTTAAGGTTTATACACAAGCCAAAATGGCTGCTTTGAAGTAAACCATTACAATAAAAGCGAGCACGCCTTCAACATACAGTACACACAGTCCAAATGAAACTTCGTATCATATTTTGAGGTTTGCCGCTCACTTACACACACACACAAGGGCGACAATAAACAAATACTGGGCTACTTCTCGATATCATGGAAACATTTTATTGCTTTACTGTCTATTATCATATCTCGAACTGAATCATCCTTCTGTGAAATGTGAAAATAAACTCCCACACTCAGATTCACACAAAACTGCTGTAGCGTGTGGCAATATCCATTCACGGGAAAGGCTTGGCTCTGTCGCTTGGCAACAGAGTGGTCATTTTCATACAGTATGCTAATTTCAGTTCGCTCCCTCTCAGGGCTTTGACTCTTGCTCCTGCTTTTATGTTTACGAGAGCAAACAGAGATCAGGTGGTGCCGGTCAGCTCCCTTTCAACCTTACAGCCTTGTTTTTTCACCGCTTTTGACCTTATAAAAGGAGGGCCTTTAATCCAGATGGTTTAACAATAAGTGTATTTCATAAGACTTAAAAAACAATGGTGTGGGATTTACTTTGAAACAATTTTCAGTCAGAAACTGCTAATAAATTTCACAAATAATTGGTTTTCAAGTAGAAAACGAGTATGCACACCGTAAAAGTATTTCGTTTGGTTGTTTAAAAAGTGATGTCAACACTTCCTAAACTACATACAGTCTACGATTTATAATAAAAACACAGATTTTGGAACATTCTGTAACAATGCATTAATGTTGGGTCAGTTTTACCGTGGGAAATATTATGGCTTGTCAGGATTGGGTTAAGGAAGGTTTCACTTTTCATGCAAGGGGAATTTTTACGCAAAGCACATGGTCTTACTCATGCACTTCACACTGTTATGCATGTGGTTTTCATATGAAGATAAAAATAATGATAAGGGTCAAGGAAATCATTGTTTAGGAGGAAAAGTCAGTGCTTTCCGGGAGCATGTCAATGGCCATCAGGAACTCGTTGTGTGCTGATTATTCAAGGATTTGATAAGATTGACTGATTGCGATAATGTAGAGAAAACAATGGCTTTGGAAAACCAAACTTCTGATTTGTCTTGTCACGCGAATTACGGACAGCGTTAAACTTGCGTTTCAATTTAGTACAGGCATCACAATAATAAGGACACAAAGTACATTAAGTTTCAACAGATGCTCCCATGAGAGATTGAAGTCTCTGTAGACATCTTGATTAATTAATTATTCCTGTCGGTGGCTGGAAAAAACATCAGGTGTTAACTGGAGGTCCTCGGAGAGAACAGTCACACTCTGAGGGAAATGTGGTACATAGCGAGTAAAAGTAGCACAAACGACAGGAATTGTGGTGATCAGAAGATCTGCGGGAAAATGTTCTTGTGCTTGATCCATCTCGAAGGCCCAAAACGTGTATTGGTGCCTTTTTCATCCCAGGTTCATTTTTAAAATGGAGGAAAAGGAAATTGGTCCCAAATTTCCCCAGAGGAAAGTTGCTCTTTTAAAGTTCAAGAGACGATTTGGAGATCTTAATTATCAAAGTGGCCTGAGATGTTTCTTTAAAAATTCACTTTTCCAAAAGGGTGTTTTTACAGTGATGCCATAGAACAACGATTTTTGATTCCCCAAAGAACCTTTCAGTACTTAAAAGAATCATTTTGAAACATTCTAAAAACCTTTTATCAACTATAAAGAACCTTTTCTGCTTTTAAAAGGTTCCATGGATGTTCATAGCTCTTCATGGAACTATGGAGGCCAGTAAAGAACCTTTATTTTTAAGAGTGTAAATGACAGTTGCTGACCTAAAGTAATTGAATGTGAATAATATAGCACAGATCATTTGCTTTAGAAAGAATCAGATGAGAAATGTTTGAATTCTTATTGAATTCTGACTTTTAAGTGTAGATATTAGATGTAGCAAATCTGAGAGTTTGAGACATTGCTGACATCTCTTCCGAAACTGTAGAGGAAGCACACGTGAGATTATTTGTCTAGTAGAAACAAAACTGAAAGTTTTTTTTATTAATGAGGAGAAGGGAATTTTTGTGTGTGAAAAAAAATACCCAAGCACACTGTAAACAAATAAAGCAGGCGGTAGATGCACTAGACTCCATAACATTCGCATTTAATTTCATAACGACGCTTGTTTCGCCTTGTATTTTTCCACCTGAATTAGATATTAATATTAGATACTAATACTAGATACTAAATACTAATATTCTACTATGAATATACCACTAAGTTCGGACTAAGAGAATCATTTTATGAGATCAGGACTTTTTTTGACTGGATTCCTTCTCAATGCAATGATTTTGTCAGGATGAGTAAATTCAAAAGACATTCATGGTGCCTGCTGAAAAAAATGTTTTGCATTTCAAAGTGTTCACTTGATTGCAATAATCCACACACACAAACACACAAACACTGGTCTCAGGCTTCTCATTGTGCATGAATAGTCAGTCATAAAGGTTCACTGTTTGCTATAAATGTGTAATCAAATGTGTCCCTGTCCAAAGGTCATTAAAATTTACAGCTATCAGTGTGGTTTTTTTCTGTAGAACTCACTAAAAATTTCCATGATTGACTTTCTGTAGAACTCAATATTCCTATTTGGTCTGCATTTTACACAGTAACTTTATCTGTCAAGTAATTATTATGAAACTATGACTTGATGACGTTCCATGCAGATTAAAGCATTTTCCCGTCAAGTGAATTCCAGTAATAAGCTGCTCTCACCTGTGCAGGTGAATGTACGTCCGTTGAGACGATTGTTATCTGTGTTAGTGGGGTCGCTATCCTTACGTTCAGTTCTCTGTCCAGTTGAGTCCAGCAGGTGAAGTCATTGCCCTCTAGGACCCTCTTTTTTTTTCTTAGGATTTCTATGAGTTTCTGTCTGTCTCTTCTCTTCTGCCTCTACTCCGGCTTGGCTGTCCTTCTCGTTCTCTCTGGCAACCAGGTGTAGATTCACAGGTGCGTGACTCCTCCCTCCTGCAGCCACATCAGGCACCTCCTCCCTCTGCTGCCTGAATAAACAGAGTAATGTGACATCAGCATCACAGCACAATAGTTAATATATACAGCACTTGGACTGGGTGTAGAAGAATAATGACTGGATCAACTTTGGATATTGCATTAGTTAATGTTTAAGAGGCCATAAAAGGGATGTTAGGAATGTCATCAGCAGATATTCACACTGTGTGTGACCTTTTAATTTCCTTGTCATGTATGTTTCATTCAGTGCTTTCCTTTTCTCTCTCTCTCTATATATATACAGTTGAAGTCAAAAGTATACATACACCTTGCAGAATCTGCAAAATGTTAATTATTGTACCAAAATAAGACAGATTATACAAAATCCATGTTATTTTTACTGACCTGAATAAGATATTTCACTTAAAAGATGATTACAGGTCCCACAAATTCTTTGGTTTTTCAGCATTTTTGTGCATTTGAACCCTTTCCGACAATGACTGTATGATTTTGAGAGCCATCTTTTTACACTGAGGACAACTGAGGGACTCATATGCAACTTTTACAGAAAGTTAAAACGCTCACTGATGCCCCAGAAGGAAAAACCATGCATTAAGATGCAGGAGTGTAAACTTTTGAACGGAATGAAGATGCTTTTCTTATTTTGCCTAAATATCATATTTTTTTCATTTAGTACTGCCCTTCAGAAGCTACAGAAGATACGTGATACTTTCAGGAACGCATGGCAAAAACTGCAAAAACTGACACAGAAGAGAAGAAATTGTTGAATAAAGTCATTATTTTGTTTTGTGCACAAAAAGTGTTCTTGTAGCTTCATAAAATTAAGGTTGAACCACATATCACTATTTTAGCGGCTTCCTTGCTACTTTTCTGGGCCTTGAACGTGTCAGTTGCGTTGCTGTCTATGAGGGTCAGAAACTCTCGGATTTCATAAAATATCTTACTTTGCGTTCCGAAGATGAACGAAGGTCTTACGGGTTTGGAACGACATGAGGGTGAGTAATTAATGATAGAATTTTCATTTTTGGGTGAACTGTCCCTTTCAGCATTTATGCATTCAGATCAAAAGGTCTTCGTTTTTGTTTTTTTTGTTTTTTGATCAACATTTTTATTCAGATTTTTGTTTCACTTCAGAAACGTATCACAGTTCACAGTTTAAAAGAACTATGTATAAAATGATGCCATGAAGCTGTCCACTTGTACAGAAAAAGAGGATGAGGGGAAATAGAAGAAATAAAAGTCATATAAGCACAGTAGGAATGTCAACTTTCCAGTCTTTCTAGCAACATCATAGTAATATTTGCGACATTGAGCCTGGCAGTGGTACCTTCCAGCAAAACAATATCTCTGAAGTATGAAAGCCAAGTACGAGTTGTGGCAGTTGATGGTTCTATCCATAACTTCAAAACAGTCTTTTTGGCAGCGGTGATTGCAGCTGATAGGGTCCTTTTTAGATGAGCATTCAACTGGAGAATGGAATCGTCTAACAATAGAAAAAGTAGGGGATCTTGAGGTATATCTAAATGCAGGAAATCCAAAAAGAACAGAACATACAAATTTTCAAAAAAGAACCATCTGGGAATTCCCAAAACATGTGCAAGTACGAGCCTACTGTAGATTTATCACATAAATGACAATAAGGATCAGATCTGACCTTCATCTTGTATAATACACTGGGGGTGATATAGGCCCTATTGATGCATTTTATAATGTATTATCTGATGTGCAAGACTCAGGAAAACATCTGGCCCATACCACGTCCCAATCAGGTTGAGCAAGACCCTCCCTTTCCCAGGAGTGGATAGCTGGAATATAAGTATACTGCAGTAAAAGGACTGAATTATAAATCTTAGAAACGAAAGGTCTTATGAGAAACTGTTGTTCCCAAACTTTTGGTGCAGTGTTGGTGCAGTACGTTAAATCACTTTCAAAACTACCAAGGTAGACCAAAGTGCTGTACAGAGAAAAAGAAACAGTTAACATAACATAACATAAAAGACCATACTAAAATCAACTAGCCTAAAATAATCATGCCCAACTTTTTGAAATGCCAATTAACAAAAGGCGTAAGTCAGCTTTTAAAAACATCAATCATTCAGCAAATTTAACCATTCGCCACTGATGATTCTATAGAATTATGAAATTATATTTTAATTATAATGTTTTATATATGGATATTTTTCTTACACAAATGCATTGATTCACTACAGAAGGCCTTAATTAACCCCTGGAGCTGTGTGGAGCACTTTTTTATGATGGATGGACACACTTTATTTCACTTCAAAATCTCAACAGCCATTCACTGCCACTACAAAGCTTGGAAGAGCCAGGACATTTTTTAATATAACTCTGATTGTATTTGTCTGAAAGAAGAAAGTCATATACATCTAGAATGACTTAAAGGTAAGTAAATTCATTGGGTAATTTTTGGGTGAACTATCCTGATACTGATTGTGTTCTTCAACTGTTTCTAGTTTAGTTCCTTATCCTTTGTATATACAGTCAGTTATTGTCAGTTATTGCCTTTTTTGTGCCAAAGCTGTTTTGTTTCTGGTTTTCCCCCTGTATATATATATATATATATAGTGTGTGTGTGTGTCTATAATGTGTGTATATATACATACATATATATATTTTCCCTAGATTATGTCCTTTTTTCTCCTATTCTATAGAAAATTATATTTTAATTATATATAGATTTACTGTATCTGTATTTACCTCCAAGCTACATATAATTTCAAGAAAGAAAGAAAGAAAGAAAAAACAACAATTTCATATCCTACCAGTAGAGGGCAGGCTCTCAGTCCTGTTTACTTGAAAAGTAATAATCAGCATTGCAGGCTCTGGCATCATTTAAACAGGAACAATGGCCAGAGAAGCGGCTGATGCCAGGATGCCCACTGGTGCGATTAGACTGGTTGAGGGATACTAATGGCTGACCGCTGCCCTAGCTGGGTGTGTTAAGGAGGACTTGCCCTCTGTCTAGGGACTGCTTGGTTCACATGGCGCGCTGGCAGTAGGACAGCGTATGCAGCTTTCATACACACGGGGATTAAATAAGAACAAGCCACATTTCATGGCCCACTCGAAAAGCGTGCGGCTGGGGGGCTGTTTAGCACCAGCTGGGCTCTGGCGTTGGTAGTTTGCTCATGGCAGCCAAGATCTGCCGCTTCACAGTCTGCAGAACACACAGTCCATTAATCATTATCTTATAGCTTGTGATGGGAAACTTCATTTGGCCCGACAAGAGTCATTTTTTCATTTTAAAAGGAACAGTTTGGGCATGTAAAGCATTTGGCCTATTTCTGATATTTGATTTTTGGTTCGAACATTCAGCAGTTCATACAAATTCAGAATTTAAGAACTGTCTCTCTTTAAATTGATGAGTTGGAATTTGAAATTAAATGGATACAGGATTTTGGAACAGAATGACAGGAAGATGAATTTACTGAATTGCAATTGAAAGAAATCCAAAAGAAATAAAACAGAAAAATGTTATTAGCCCAACAAAACAAAACAGGCAAGATAACTTCTCAGATGACAACTTCTAAGATTTATGTCTTGTAAACCTTTTTAATTACATAAATTAGAGCATTTTGGGAAATGTGTTCTTCCAGCATATTAAATGATATATTAAATGTGTATTAAATATATTTCTTTTTTATTTATATTTTACATTTTTCAAAATGGCATACTTAAATGCAAATATCTCTAGATTCCATTGTGTCCCATAAACTACAAACAGATGTTATATGAATTTATTTTATTGCATTTTTAAATCTACTTCATATATATATATATATATATATTTTATATGTAAATACAACATATGTTGTCTATTAAAAAAATCAAGGGGCATTCAAACAGATAAATTAAGTGCGAACAGATGTTATGAATTTATTTTCATTGCATTTTTAAATCTACTTCTTACTAAAGTTAGAATTAAAATACAACATATTTTGCAACCTCAGTTACAAAAAATGTATTAATCTGTATTTAATTCTACATAACAATAAAGTAGTTTTTCATTAAATTACTTTAATACCATTTAAATATATATTTTTATTTATATTTTACGTTTTTGAAATGCCATCATACTTAAATACATGCAAATACCTGTAGATTGCATTTTACATATTGGTTATACATTTTTTTCCTGCAAATGCACCACATGTTGTCTATGAAACATTATGGCTATTCAAATTGATAAATTAAGTGTTTGAAAACTACAATCAGAAGTTATATGAATTTATTTTTATTGTTCTTTTAAATCTACTTCTTTCTCACATTAGAATTAAAATACAACATATTTGGTTGCCACACTTAAAATTTGTGAATTTGATGAATCTCGATTTAATTCTAATTAATACAGGAGCAGTTTTTCATTAAATAATTTTAAAACCATTTAAATTTGACATCCTCTCAGTCCTCTCAGACATGAATTACATTTGCATTGTTTTTATGTACCTTGCGTACCACTGAATGCGTGATCTGAGTTGGGTTAGTCCCCCTCCTCGTGGCGAGATTCATGAACAACAGGTTCGCCTGTTTCTATTTTTCCACCAGGTGGCAGTAGCACCCGTCAGTCATCATTACAGCCTTGAACCACAACAAATTGAAAATGAAATTACTGTCAATCTATTGAGAGAATGAAGTTATGTCATATCATAGTCCATAGAGGGAAAGAAACGGACAGATGGGCTACGGGTGCAGATAGAGCTGTTTTAAAAGAGGAGGGAAAAAGGATGACACAGTTATTTTGCCGTGTCTTTGTTTTATTCTGAATGGAATCCTCCCTTTCTTTCACATCTCCCATTCCCTTGTTCCCTGTTTTCCGTGCCATATTATGGCTTAAACAATGGTTGCAGCAGGAAAATAATAAAGAGCAAACTGTGCAGAGTGTGGTATGAACATAAAGATTACATTGTTCATGACTAAAAGAAAATCAAGAAAAAGAATTACGGGGACAAAGAGTGGACAATGGAGGCTGAATTATGAACCAGAAGTGCAAACAAAACCAAAATAGAAATGAAAAATTACTATAAAAAAAACAACATGACTAGGGCTGTTGCTCTCATTCTTCCCAAAATCTCGCTTAGACCATGTTCTCACAGAGGTCTTAGTTCGTGGCTACCAGACCTTATCTTTACTTGCACAAACACTCGTTTTTGACGATGTGGAGAAGAGACGCTGAATGATGGAAGCCATCAATCATAACATCTCTGCTTCCATCTCTTTTTTATCCACTATCTTGCTGCTGAAGACACGCATAATAATGTCTCTTGTATAGAATAAACTTTAAACATTAGATTCTGAGTTCAGACTTTGTGGTGAGAAACATTTAAATATCATCTTTTAAGCTTTTCCCTAGCAGAGGATTAAAAAACACACAGGCTATCAACTCTTTCAGGTGTAGTAAACACAAAAGCCAAGCCTTCATTTCACGTTTTTCCTCAATTTGATAAGGTTGTTTCATTAACATATGGAAGAGGGAAGTTTGCTTCCAAACTGCTGATTCTGTGGGGAACCGTCGAGACTCAAACTTAGCGTGTTTATTTATATAAACAGACAGTTCATCTTCCATGCGCCTCCAGCCAGAGCGCAGCATCCGCGCCGGGCTGCTTTTTTGGCGGGCAAAAGGGTTAAAACCGATCGGCAGGCATCAGTTTAATCATAATCAACCGAGCTAAAGAGGAGTAATGGAACCTGCGAGCCGGGCGCGCCTGTGTTCCGCCACAGATTAGCCGCTAATTTGCATAGCGCTTTCGTTCATCCACGTCGGCCCGACGACAGGCCGTCCTCCCCGGACACAGCCATGCGTAGCCTCCGGGGCCGCTTTGACAAATGGCTGGCCGCGTAGCGCTGTCTTTGCGCCCAAGACGGGGCAGCGAGAGCGACAGTGATTGATAGTCTGACGGGATAAATAGTGCAGAACTTCTTCTTCTTCGGCTTCTTTTTTCTCTAATAGGAGTACAAGAGGTGTTTAAAAACCTGCGTAATGGAGAAATATGAAGCCAGGCAGAGCAAGAGGGAAGGAGATTCTGCCTGTTTGAGTATGAGTGTTAGTGAGTGTTTTTGAGTTTGAGAGTTTGTGTAGTGGCCTACTCAAACGTGAACTGCTGGAACTTTGTTACTCTGAATCAGGTCAGGCACTTATATAAATGTTAGCACGAAACGTTGTTAAAGTAAAAATTATGGAACAAACTTTTAACATCATTAATATCTGATATACGTTCTCAACTTTGAGGGAAAACGTTCTTAAAACAACATTCTCAGAATGCCCTCAAGATATTATTTGTCCTTTATGAGAGAAGATGTTCTTTGAATATTACAAATAAATGTTCAAAGTAGGAATGCAACGATTCCTCCATTCTATTCGAATATTCGATTTTTTAAAAATCCTCGATTTTATCCTCGATCCTATTAACAATTCACAAACACTACCATTCAGTTAAATAAATATATGGATGCAGGTTTAATATATGCGCTTTATTTATTTACAGGTGTGTAGGTTACTTACAGAGAGGCTCTGTTTACAGTAAGTTAAATGCTGCTACAAAAACTTATCATTTATCATTTAAATGTGTGGAGGGTCTCAAACTCCATCTCTGCAAGTTTGGGTTTATTATATGGTTCTGTGAACGTAACGTGCCTTATTTCATCAGATATGTAAGGTAAACCATTTATTAACCTATGCAAACACAGGAGAATACATCGTTATCTTTCTCAATATACTAACTGTTCATCGTGATTTCAAAATAAAAGTTTGAACCCTCACTCTGAGTTTACACGTTTTGATGTCCACGTATTCAAGAAATGACAGTGGCTGTATCATTTCTATCATAGAGAAATGGCCAAATATTAAAGATTAAGTGGACATTTGAATTAAATGTTGTTGAGTCAATATTATATATGAATTAGATTGCACAGTAGTGTAAAATAACATTATAATCACAACATTTTAACACTTTAGGAACAAAACACCATTCCCATAATGTTTATGACCCGAATTTGTTACCTGGGATTTTAGGTTCCCCAAAGAAATTTTCATTAAACATTTCTCAAGTGAAACAAACATTTTAAAAATCTAAACAACCTTTTCACTATTCACCTTTTTCTTACCGTAAGAGCAGGTGCAGCCGTTTGTAAATTTTATGGGTCTGGCTTCCAGTCTCATCCACGTCCAGCTATTTTTAGCAGTACAAACTTGTTTTGCTGCTTGATATTGCAAATTGGTGTGTCTTACCATATTATTTTAATGTATTTTCATAAAACAGATAGTTCTGATCCTTGATTCTGATTGGCTGAGCCACGTTCTAAGCTGTTGTAAATTACTCTACAAACATACACCTTTGTTTATCTGTGTGTTGCTCGTCAACCACTTTGTTGCAACCACAGCCGTTTCTGAGGAACTATATTGTTTGCATTGGAATAATGTTTTTATAAATATCATTACACTTTATTTGCTCTGTTTTATTCTGTGATACTACATATATGGAATAATTGTTTTATAAAAGCAATAAGCCCGTGAAGCTGTGGTTTACAGTAAATTTATAACAGCTAAACTCCGCTTCGCGTCATGCCTAACAACTGTTATAAATTCACTGTAAACCACAGTTTTTTGGGGCTAATTGCTTTAAGTATGAACACACTGGTTTGTAGTGCAAGCAGTTTTACCATTTACTGCCCGTTGTTATTCTTCTCGTTATTTCCCTATAATGGCTAATGAACCGGAAGTCTCACCCATAGGCTTACTTCTGCGTTAAAGAAAAAGGTGAATAAAGAAAACAACTGTGCAATGGAAAGTTTCCATGGATGTTAAAGGTACTTGGATGCCATAAAGAAACTTTATGCGTTTAAAAATGCAAAATAAACATTTTTATATTCAAGATGTTTTATAACCAAGCAGCACTCATTTAATGAAATCTTATGACAACGATTTATTGTGTAATAAACATCTTTTTCTCAATTGATTATTTGATTGGACTGCCAGCATTTAAAACATGCACATGCTTTAACTTTAAAAAAAACATGCAAAAATGGATGCTACTGGCTTGAATCCTACATTAATGTTTGAAATTATTGTTGCATTTTTATGTTTATTTAAAAAATAATAGGGTGTATAGCAAGCATGTAACCACATATTCAGGTCTGAGGTGGACCAAATGTAATCTTTTATGAAAATGTCATCTAGATTGGCTGCTAATGGGAATATTTAGTGGGTTTTGTTCCTGTCAATGTCGATGATGGTATACAGTGCATACTACACGCAGTGTGCTAGTATTACATTCCAAACATACCTAATACTCCACCAGATTATTTTTCCTCCACTGTCCTCCTCATCATCATTATCTGTAATGAATAATATAAATACATAATAATCAGCAATTCCCAGAGCAGTGTGGGACGCTACTAATCTGTACAGAAATAAATGAATAAATTTAAGGCCTGAGACCGAACCTCTCAGTTTCCTGGGCTGAAATTGAAATCAAATGTTTATTTAAGCGTTTCTGTAGCTGTGCCATTGTTCTCGTGTTTCAACCAGTGCTTCATAACTGAAGAAACAAGGGTGGGCCGAGCCGATCAGCCATGATGCCACGTACATCATTTATCCTCTGCAAGATTTTGCCAAGCATAAACTCAACCATATGAGACTTGAGATTCTCTACAAACTAAAATCATTGCACAATTGCCTTTTACACTAACAGACGGAAAAATAAAACCTACTAAAAATAAACGTATGCTTCAACAGTAAATAAAATGAAACATTCCCAGATTAAACAAAAGCAAGATCATTATTATCTTATTAGGACAATGCCATATAATATTTTTCATTTAACCTTGCACACCCACACACATACAGTATGTCCCTGAGTGGCTGTCTGTTTGCAGATGAGGGTGCAATAAGGCAGTATAATGAATTCATTACATGCTATCTGACACCATTACCATAAGAATGCCAAACACATACATCAGCAAAGCCCGTTTTACACACCTCACCTCGCTCAGCTGCTAGCACACACACACATATATATACACACACACTCCAGCTCTGCACAGCTGGACATGCAGATGACGTTCTAGACGTGTATCAATCTAAAAACATGAAGAACATTAATAGACAAAGAACAGTGATGGCACATTCTATTATATGGATAGCAGAAATGAAAAATTAAAATAATGATTTTATCTCACGTACAATAAGCTGGAGCAATCACATTAATTAAATGAAATATACATTAAGAAATTATTATTTTTATATAATTTTTTGATATATTTTTTTTATAACTCTCACCATCACACAATTGCTCAGTGGAATCCTCTGCAGGTGCAAGTCTCTTATTTATATTTTATTTTATTTTAGTAAATAAAGCTTGTTATAATTTATTTTCCTTTATTTATTTATTCAAATGTATCAAGCTCACCATTGCACAATTACTGTACGCACAAACTCGGTGGAATCCTCTGCGGATGCATTAATGCACAGAGATAGATCGCAGGCATTAAGAAAAATAATGGTGTGGATTTTGCAGCCTCTCATCTCTGGTCAGAGTGCTTTAATAAAGTGTGTAATAAAGTGACGGGGTGAATGTACGCTCTGAATTATCTGCAGTAAGTGCTGAAGATCTGTCTCGGTTATGAAAACACAGCATCACTCATTCACAATAAAAGCCGGCGTCATCGACTGAAGCAACAGTGCTTTTTCTGTAGTAGAAATGCAGACGTTTACAGCTGTCGGTATCTAGATAGCAAGTCGAGCTGACATTATTATGCAGGTGCTACATTAAAACATTACAACGTTATACTCTGTTCATTTATGTTGGAGGTTATTAGGTAATTAGAGCATAATTCAGGGCAGATGGTAGTTAAAGATGCTTTATTGCATTAGAGCTCCTGGGAGCAAAACTCTAGAGAGATGTTTATATATTACTGAAACTCATCTGGCTACAAACAATAATAAGATTTAAGGAAATTCTCATGTGAGTTTGGAACTCATTTGAGTCAATTACACCTGGAAAGTGAGAGAAACGCAAACGGAAATAAATAATTATAAAATCAGAAAGTACAACTCGATGTTGCATGAACTCTGAAATGATTTGATGGTAATGGGAGCTGGACCGAGACTCTAACAGCTGTATTAATTAATATGACTAATTAAAATGCGGCTTCCCTTATGGCTGTCCAATGAGATGTGATTGAAGATGGCAGTAATCAAGATGTGGAAAACTTCATTTTTTTTTTTTTTAACCAGTTGACAGAGCTGAATTCAGTATGCTCGGAAGAGAAATGGCTGCTAACTACGTTATATAGAAATTCCAGGCACACATACACGCCGGTTCAGGCCTGCGAAACATCACGGCGGTTGGCCGCTGCCAGAGCTGTATGTTCACACACTCTTCATAAAGCTCAATTTAACTTCTTGTGTGTAATAAATAGAGTTGCCAGATCATTTGGGCCATATGTGCTGTATCAGCCTCAAACACACAGACGGTCTTTCGCTCCGAGTTCTCGGCACGTTGACTGGCAGCGTTCTGGGGACTGAACATGGAAACATGATACTCCGCAGCACCTGGGAGTCCTGCAGGAGACAGGATGTGTGTTTGGGTTCTGCTTGACTCCCGTGTGTTTCTGTTCTGTATATTATCATGCACTATTGCCCTGTGGGCCGTTAGGCCCCGGGCTCCTTCTGAGCCTGCCAGTCAATCAAAACAGAAAATCCACCAGTCTAACAGCAGTTTGCACTGGAATTCTGAGCATTTTTTATTATTTGCAAAAATTAAAGGCATTTTTTATATATTTAGTAAATTATAGATAAAGGCTGCATTTTCATTTGCAAAAGTATATGCACTTTGCCATATGTAAGACTATGTGCCAGTATGCAAAAAAGTATTCAACATTATTTTTCAGCAGATTTGGGGAAGAAAATTGAATTTAAATTCATTTATTCAGCTTATCAACAAAAAGGTAGCTAACTACACTATTAAATTCTGCAACTAGAGCATTTATTTGCCAACAAAACCTAAGGTTGCAGCATTAAATTTAACTTAGTTTAACAAGATATAATGGTAACACTTTATAATAAGGTTTGCAAGTTAACACTAGTTAACTAAATTAATGAACATGAACTACTGTAAAAATTACTGTTATTCCAGCATTTACTAATGCATTATTAAAATTACAAGTTGTGTTTGTTAACATTAGTTAATGCACTGTGAACTAACATGAGCAAACAGTGAACTGTATTTTTAACTAACATTAACAAAGATTAATAGTGTAATATATTGTTTATTGCTCGTTCATGTTAGTTAATACATCAACTAATGTTAACAAATGACACCTTACTGTAAAGTATTATGTCATTTATATAACTTCGAAAACATACTGACAAACAGCAAACTAAATATTCAATGAAGAAGATACAACAGTTAAAAATGAATCAGTGAATCATGTATTTGATCACTGAATCATTTATTTACATTAACTATGTTAATCAGTTTATAAAAATGTTTATGTCTTATTTCAGATATCATTAAATCCTTTTTGATTACGCAAATTTTTTAATAAATTTATTTTCTATTTTATTTATTTATTTTTTTTATATTGGGAAACTTCAGGCAATTCTTCTGGATTCCTTGATGAATATGAAGTTCAGCATTTATTTGAAATAGAATAAAAAAAAAAAAAAAAAAATAAAAAAAACCTGACCCTGAACTTTTGAACTGAACTGTGTACTCTCTGGGATACATTAATTATGATCTTGCATACTATTTATTACTGATATATATGAATTGAGATGCAGAAAGAGAGAGAGAGAGACAGAGAGAGAGAGAATTGGGTGTGGCTAGAAACATCCAATAGCATGAGAGAATAAAAGAGGTGGAGATACATACATTGTGGGCGTCATAAACATAAAGAGAGAGAGAGCGAGAGACAAAGAGAGAAAGCGAGCACAAAACAAGTGCATGTCATGTTAAATGAATATGGAAAAGAAAAAAAGTGAGGGAGTATAAAAGAAATAGCACTTTGATTGACTTTTTTCCCCACACAGGCTGGTCTGTCAGATTGTAAAACTGGAGACAAATGCCATTTTGAATATTTCTTATTTTAGACACCCACATATAAACATCACACAGCATAAAAATTCAAAACCCCACTCTATCATTGTAAATGTCCAACAGTTTTTCCCAAAGCTAAGATTCGTTCATTATGCCCAGTAATTCGCTAGACACACACATACACACATCACCAGATGTCTTTTCCTCTCGCTTGTCACTAAAGAGTTTCTCTGTACAAACAGCAGGGGTCACTTAGTGACCCTCTGAGAGGTCAAAGATCAGGTTCCCAGCCTGGTGTAGCCATGGTGATGGCATCTGGAGAGTTGCAGCAAAGTGGAATCTCCTCAGCTTGTCAAACCATCCACACACACACACACACACACACACACACTCGTGCATGGGCTCATTATGGGTTAGTAACCTGTGTTTTTTTATTGTAGTGGACTCCTCTTCGAGGTTGTGATGATTATATGTTGGTAATCTTGTTGGTTATGTACTTAATTGCATACTGTGGTGTATGCTGTCCATAGATAACCACAAACCAGAACACCAGCCGCCCACATTATCCCATAAACCCGCCCGTCCTGTTACCTGGGCAACAGCTGTCCATTGGAGCTGACAGCGGAGTCCGGAACAGGCCCGGAGGGCTCGGTCTCCTCTCTCCCTGTCCTTGAGCTGTTCTCCCCATGGCTCCAGAGCTTGGGCAGCTGAAGAGCAGAACAGAGAGAGCTGTGTGCATCTGCTTCTGTGAAGTCAGCACGCCTGGAGGCTGGCATTACGACAAGGTCAGAGGTCATCGCTTTCTGGGTGGCTTCTCCCGTTTCGTTCTGCTGAAAGTCACGATGTAAAAACACAGTGTGAGAGATGTTTCTCATGAGCGTGAGCCGAGAATTATGATAAATTGCTTTCAAACTGTGTGGAAACCAAATGGACCTAAACATTCTTTACAAAAATGTACTGTGGTAATTAAAGTTGCTGGCAAAATATCATAGTTTGTGCAGTTTTTGTTGCTACTGTGGAATATTTTTGATTAAAATGAGTTTAGAATCATCTTTTGCAAACAATCGTTTGCATAAAGTTAATATAACAAACATGCCCTTAGGATAGAACATAGAATTTGATTAGAAGAGTGAGGTCTGATTTAGTCATCTGGTTTTTAGATTTTTTTTTCTGAGAAAAAATCCCTTTAGTCACATGTGACCATAATTTATGGAAGCCCGTTTCCGCCACTGAATAAAAAAATAAAAATAAAAAGGTATTTGCAACTTCATCTCGCAATTCTGACTTTTTTTTCAGAATTGTGTGATATAAACTTGCAATTTTGAGAAATAAAGTTGTAATTCGGAGTATCAGTCTTTTTTCCCCACAAATTGGACTTTATAACTCGTAAGTTTATATCATAGTTTATATCATGCAATACTTACTTTATAACTCACATTTGTGAGTTTATATCACACGATTCTGACTTTATAACTTGCAGTTGAGTTTATAGCACACGATTCTGACTTTATAACTCACATTTGTGAGTTTACATAACAATTCTGACTTTATAACTCACAATTGTGAGTTTATATCATGCAATTCTGACTTAATAACTCACAACTGTGAGCTTATATCATGCTATTCTGAGAAAAAGTCAGAACTGTATATATATAATTAAATATAATAAAAATTAAATATTATATTGTTTAAATTGTTTGCACAATTGTTCTTTTAAACTTTCTATTCATCAAAGAATCCTGAAAAAAAATGTATCTCAATTTCTACAAAAATATTAAGCTGCACAATTGTTTTCAACATTGAAAATAATACTCAATGTTTCTTGAGCGTAAAATTAGCATATTAGAATGATTTTTAAAGGATCATGTGACGGAAGAGTGGAGTAATGATGCTGAAAATTCAGCTTTGTCATCATAAAAAATAATATTTCACAATTTTACTGTATTTTTATGTTTAAAAAAAATCGGCCTTATTCATAGTTAAGGCCTACATATGTGTGTGTATGTATTTGTGTGTGTGTGTGATATCAGGTGACAGGTAAGGTGAGGGTGGCAGACAGCTGTCTGAGGGGGCGTTTGATGTTCATGTTGTAAATTCAGGAAGGGGGTTGTCAGTGATGTATATCTGACAGGCCCATGTGGGTGTAAAGCGTGCATATATGTGAGGGGCTCTATGTGACTCAGCGACCTGTAATTGCTGTAACCCTAGCGTTAGACAAACAGCGAAGCGATCAGATAACACACGCTCACACTGTCACACTAGCTTTCTCTGATCTGTCTGTGAGGGCTCTGGGTGTCTCAGTAATGTCTGACCGACTCTCACACACACATGCACACACAGCCTGGCCTGTCCACATCAGACAATAGTCAGACACTCTGGCATTCCAACACGCCAGATGATCTGACGTGTCCAGCCTGCTTTTCAGCCCTCCATCCCAGCCGTCAATCACACGGCTGAGTTACGGCCTCGCCGAGACGCCGTAGGCCTGGCAGACGAGGAGGAGAGTGAAATATCTCTCTGTGAATGATCTGTCTTTGTGAATTATGTGTGTGAGAGTGTATGTGAGGGGTTCCCTTTCTCCTCGCTATTCAGAGAGATTGACCCCGTGGCCATAAACTACTCTCTTTCTCTCTCTCCACACACACATATAGGGATGGTACATTGCGTATGTATCCATCAGGCCAACTTCTTCCTGTTTTCAACGTCCACAAAACCCTAAAAAACATGGATTTTAGGCTGAGCCACGGTGCAGATGGCCTAGTGAAACACTGAGCCCTGGTGCTCATGAGGAACGGGGCAAAAATGCTATCAAAAGTGACCAAAATAACCAGGACTGTTAAAATGTAAGAGCAAGTAGTGAATTCCTCTGTTCTTTGAATCTGTTTTAATAATCTGTTTTAATATTTATTTTTCATAATGTTATATTTTTTAATGTTTTTATTGTGCCATTTCAGACACCATATAGCTATTTTAGATGTAGATGTATATTCCATATTATATATATATATAATTAATTAATCATTTTTATAATAAGAATAACAATAACAAAAATATTTTATTTTTATTTATTTTTATTTATTTAAAAACTTAAAAAAATATTTATTTATTTATTTGCATTTATTTATTTATTTATCTTTTTGGAAAAATACATTATTTAATAATCTATTCTGGGGGGCAAATGTTGCCCCTTAAAAAAATGACAGGTTCAAGTCTTTCTTGCAAAATATTATGATCATGAAAAAATGAAGCCCCTTAAATACATATATATACATATATATATTTAAATATGATATATATTGATATGTGATACATATTGGTATGTGATTGATAATATACATTATGATTATAATATGATTACATATGTGATATATAAAAATATATAAAAATATAATAATAGTAATAATACTAATAATAATAATCTGTAATGCAGGTCCATTCCTTGCTTGCAACATGTTCCTATCATAAAATTATAGAATAAAATGCATATTTTTTATTCTATTTTTTTCCTAAATATTATAATTTATTATTAATAATAATCTATGTTGGGGGGCAAATGTTGACCCTAATATATTTTTATATTTGCAAGATTAAAAATTCTATATAGATATATACATACACAATCATATATATATATATGTGTGTGTGTGTGTGTGTGTGTGTGTGTGTGTAAATATAAATAAAAATAAAATATATATATATATATATATATATATATATATATATATATATATAATATATTCATATAAATATTCATATAAATATATTATTAAATATATAGATATATTAAATATTTTTTTTTTTCCTTGCAAATGTACTGTACATGCTTGTAAATACATATAAATATATAAAAATATACAATATGTATAAGTTTATTACATTTACAAAATATAATAATAATAATAATAATAACATAAAAATAATAACAAAATATATAAATAAATTATAAATAGTTACAATAAAAATAAGTGTAAAATTAAAAAAAAAAAAAAAAACTATTCTGGAGATCAAGTTTAAGTCTTTATTGCAAAATGTTATGATCACATTTCTGTTCTCACTGCCCATAATCATCCTTCTCTATATCCAACTATCCAGAAACAACCTCCCTCCACCCCAAAAACGCTTAAAAACGCACCACATTGGTGAAGTATCAGCCGACATCCACTGATCTGAGTCCGACAGTCACATGAAAACCATCACTAGGTCCACTAACCCTTTAATACGGCTCATGTTGGGAAGTGTGGCGCTGATTATTGGTCGTGGCATGACTGGTTAGTTCCATCATGTTACCATGGTTACCATTGCCACGCCACCTCAATTGGTCACCGAAACTTCAACATAAAGAGAGACGAGAAACGAACCCCGTACATATTCTAAATGCTCCGACTGTATGTGCACATATGGGCACCTATACACGGTCGTGTGATTGGAATTGCCAAAGCAAAGGTGGTCCCTGCAGTCTAGGCCGGCTGGCAGGAAAACAGATATCATTATGGAGCTGTTTGATATGCATACTGACATGCTCACGCACACACACACAGAAGCACCTGACACTCCATCATGATGTCGTCCCTGTACCTCCCAGGGGGCTGCAGGCACTCGCTGGCGTCAGAAACACATTACAGCCGAGAGATTGAGGAGCCAGAGGCCATTATCTCCCCTCTACAGCACACAGCACTGCTCTCCTCCTGCAGAGACACTGAAAAACACTGAATTAGACCAAGTGTGTGTGTGTGTGTGAATGTGCATGAATTTGTCTGTGTGTGTGAGGAAGAGAAAAAAAAAAGAGCAGTATTTTGTCTGTTTATCCAAAATTTATCCAACAGAGATATTAATGTAGCTTCAGCAAACACATGTTGAAAAGAAAGCAATATATTATCTGAAAATTGCCTCGTTTATGTGGAAACATCCACGTTTTTATCAGAGAAAAGTAGTTGCGTGTCTCTTTTTAATTCTGGATTGCCCCCATAATTATATAGAATATAATGTAATATTGAAGAATTGATGTTTTGAATGTCTGGCAACAATGGCAAGATTGGTGACCTGTAATCTGTCTCTGTTTTTAGGCCATTGATATTTTGCCAAAGGTATTGATGGCCTTATTTTGACAAATTGATGTTTTTGTCATGATAATGTTCTTTTAATCACATTAGGATTTCCACCATTGATGTTTTTAGCAATGCTTCATTGACGCTTCGCAGTCTCACCAGAGTTTGTAATTTTGCATGTTATTTTAATCAGATAAATATTTAAAAGTTATTGACGTTCGGTTTCATTAAGTAGATGTTTAAGGCACAAATGCTTCATAGATGTGGTGGACACAGTTTTTAGTTTCTAATTCTGACGTTTTTCAGAGAGGAACAGCAGCTACTAGCATATATACTTTATGTTTTTTAATAATTTGCATGAAAACCCTAAAATTATTCAACATTAACACTAACAAAACATTAATCAAATTATAATTGTAATTATATACAGACCTTTAAGGTTGTGCTTTTATTACATTTATTTTAATATATACACACATATAAAAAATACATACATATATATATATATATATATATAAAAAACTCACATGTATCAGGGTCTTTTCCATAAATATTTGCCCCCTGGAATTGATTTCCAGAGGCATTTTTTACATTCGTGAGGGCAAAATAATGTTTTTAAAATGTTTCAAATTAAACTATACATGTAAAAAAGCTCACAGGAGCTCATAGGGCTGCAATATTATGGGAAAAATCATTATTGTAGATTATTGCTCTTTGGTTATTAATATCGATACAGAAAACAATATAAAAATTATTGTATTGTGTCTGTTTTGGGTACATCACATTCTGGCTTCAAAGACAAACATGTCAGTCCATGACGTTAGTATAGTCTAGCGCAAGTTATGCAAAAACTTATTTTTAATAGCTTTTTATTATGAAAAATATGTTAGAACCACCGATGCGACGAAATTAATCTTTTACTTGCATCGTATCTGCACTGTGTTTTTATGATGAGGGCATACATGACACAGCTCTGGCGTTTTCAGCGATGACTAATCTAAGCACCTCTGATTGGCCAATGTATTCCTAAGTTCAACAGAAACACGTTTGATTGGTTATCAGGCTCAACGCTGCATAAAACAGCACCTAAAAGCAATCTGGTGCAGTGTGAGCGAATTCCGCGAATTGACACTTTCCATTCATGTCACACTTCATTTTAATCGTGACAACCTTAATACATTGTTAAATTATGCAGGGGTACTTTTTTGCCATTTTCTCTTGAATATCTTTCTCTTTTTTGCCACAAGCATTCATTAATTTCCGTCTCTGATATACTGAATATTTTGCTATAAGTTTGACTGCAACATATAATCATTGCTGTTAACAGTGTTTGCCCTCTGTTTTATTACATATAATTAATTAATTTTTACTGTACATTTCTGCCATATGTACATTAACTTGACATAGTCACCACTGATAAGATACTACTAAATATTTTGTAGAAACTTTCATTTTCTGTAAAGCTGCTTTGCAACAATTTGCACTGTGAAAAGCGCTATACAAATAAACTCCAATTTAATTGAACTGCAACTAAACTAAACATTTAATAATGAGTCATTTTCAGAAATGTAATAATAAATCAGATTACAGTTACAGAAAAAATGTATAATAGCAGATCTGGTTCGAGAATTTTACATAAATTGTGGCCAAATTTATTTAGGGTTTTTTTGTTTTGTTGTTTTTGAATTATGTTACATGTTTAAATGAGCAAGTGTATATCATCAGGCGAACCAGTCAGGGGTCAAAAAACAGGATCACCAGGCAGGACAGATGTTCTTCTGAGCCTGATGGCATCCATGGCAGTAATTTAATTTTATCTAAAGACAAACTGCGCAAAACTGTCTAAAATCTAAAAAGAAGTCGAAAAAAAAGGATCGCAAGAAAGACAGAGAGCACTTGGGAGTCGTGGACAGATAAAAAGCCTCTTTATGGCTTATTACAAGCACCTCTTTCATTTGCTCGCTGACACACAGTGAAAAATTAGGATGAGGCTCTACTGCTCCGTCTCCAGCAGTGTGGAATCACCAGGAAAAGCTTGAAACTGTCCGCAGCAAGACACGACATTAATCCAGCGGCAATTAACTGTCTCTGATTGGCTAATCAGGATTTGTTTGGAAATGCAAAACGAAGTTTGGGAGGGAAAGCTCACGTGTGGCTCTTTACACAATGGCGTCACAGGGCCATTTGCTTTCAAACTGCCCTGTAAAAGTTTATGGCACTGATTCTGTCTATATTCAAAGCTTCTTGTTTAAAGTTATAAAGGTTAAAAAAATAAGTTGTCAGTCTGACAGTTTTTCTTACATCTGGGAAATATATATATATATATTTCCAAGGGCATTTTTTTACATTTGTGGGGACAATTTTTTTATTATAACCACCATACTATGTTGCATTTAATGTTAAAAACGTTACTTGAATTTACCAAACTACTATAATCAAAACTTTAAACTGCTGTCAATAACAACAGACTGTTTAAAACTGCAGCCTATCTAAATTATACATGTAAAAAAAACAGGCACTCATAGGCTTGCAATATTATGACAAAAATCGTTTTTGCACATTATTACTCTTTACATTGTAAGAATGATTATTAATATCGATAGGCCTATAGAAAACAAAATAAAAACATTTTTGTTTTGTATATGAGTTTTGGGCACGTCACATTCTGGCTTTACAGATAAATATGTCGATCCATGACCTTAGCCAAGTCTACCACAAGTTATGCAAAAACTCCAGTTATAATTAATTAAATTAATCATTTCGCTATTTACTTACCTGCACCGTGTTGTTTATGATGAGGGAATTCACGAATGTGCGCTATCAACAGCGCTGACAAATCTAAGCGCCTCTGATTGGTTCGTTTTTAGCGCAGACTAATCTAAGCGCCTCTGATTGGTTCATTTTCACCGCAGACTAATCTAAGCGCCTCTGATTGGTTCATTTTCACCGCAGACTAATCTAAGCGCCTCTGATTGGCCGACGCATTTCTAAATTCAACAGAAACGCGTTTGATTGGTTTTTAGCCTCAACGCTGCACAAAACAGCACGTAAAAGCAATTTTGATGCAGTCACCTAAACGTAATTTCGCGAATTGACACTTTTTATTCATTTTCACGTTTTATTATAATCGCAGCAGCCGGAATACATTGTTTAATAGAGCTGGGGCATTTTTAGCCTCTTTGTCTTGAATTTTTGTTCATTTTGAGTCATTTTTGTTAATTTTGGTGGCATTTTTGCCATAAGCCCTCGTTATTTTCTGGCCCAGATATACATTCTTTAATTTTTTGTGTCATAAAACAAAATATAAAATAAAAATATATTTTATTTTAAAATTATTATATAATTTTTCAAACTTTTTAAAATTACAATCAAGTAAAATGAAATAATAAATTCAAAACACACATACAAACAATCTAAAAGAAAACCTAGAAATTAGAAAATGGTCCAGGACACTTTTACAAATGTAAATGAGTCAATCATTCCAATGTCTTTAAGTCATGGCAAGTTCTGGAAAGAGTAAATAAACTGTAAATCCGACACTCTGAGGCCTTAAACTGACATTTTATCTCAGCACCCAAACTTCATCTGTTAAAACTCAGTTGCTGACTTTTATTGCCTCCGTGCAATAAGAACACAAACAGCGCACGATAACTGTCACAACAACTCATAACATTTTACAGAGATGGTCACGGCTGACTTCAGCCTGCCCTTCAAACGAGCGCTGAGAGTTTGGATTGGTCACTTGATAAAAGTCATTCATCACAACCGGACGTGTCCCGACGACAACTGACATGTTCGCACTGTAACAGAATCACAGGGTGACAGAGATGCTTGATGAAAGTGTAAATGACAAACGTTTAATCAACCGAAATGTAACATCAACAGCCACGGGGGCCGCAGTTAATGAGAAGTAATAGAAGAAGCCTTCTGGGGGCTTTTTTTCCGTAGCGTAGGAATGTAACTCACGCCATTTAGTGTGAATGGTGCGCCGTGGAATGCTTTAAATAATCACAGCCTGAGATTTATGAATTGGCAAAGGAGCTCTGAAAATAGGCAGTGTGTGGAAAAGTTCACTCAGTTTCCAACCAGACCTCAGTCTGATCTGCTATATGCATTTTATATATTTTAACTGTAGATGTGATTCAGCATTCATAGCATATTTAATAGTCAGATATCTCAAAATAAACTCAAATATATATATACAGAGAGAAAGAGAGAGAGAGGGACTGTTAAATGAAAAGACACGACACTATTTCTTTTTCTTACACTTTGTTCATCTCATCAAAGTAAAAAAATACATGATATATATAAATATCTAAAAATAGAAATATAATACATTTAATTATATATAAATATATAAAGTGGAAATATACATAAATATTTTTAGATGCAAAATATAAAATATAAAAATATAGCATTTGTTTTCATTTTATACCATTTTATTAATTTTAATACTATTTAGTAATATTATTTAATTTTAATATTCATTGTATTTTATATTAATTACAACCATATATTAATTACTATTACTATTAATTATATTAATTTAATATTCATTTATTTTTTATATTTTATAAAAATACATTTTTTCAAATATTTGAAAAATATATAACTATATTTAGTGTGAATCGTGTGGTATGGAATGCTTTAAATAATCTAATCCTAAAATTTATGAATTGGCAAAGTTTTTCTCAAAATATACATCCCTGTATTCAGAATTAATAGCACATTAAAAAAAACAGATATTTCAAAATGAACTTAAATATTTTTCATTAAAATTTTCTTCAAGCCAAATTATTTGAGCTACACTATACACACCTATTTTATATACCTGAAAGTTAAAGCAAGACATCACAGTTGAAAATAAAATAAAATAAAATAAAATAAAACTTAATAGTGGATAGTAAAATTTTTGTTTTCTGAAATGTTATGTTTGAATATGCAAATGAGGCCTTATCTAATTAAATATGCACACATTTGCATATATTTCCAGATCTGAACATTATATGAGGCCATGTTTGTTTATTATTTTATTTTATTTTATTTTATTTTATTTTATTTTATTTTATTTTAGTTTATGGTTTTTGCAGAAGGGATTTTGGACATATCTCTTTTTATTACTGCACACATCAGAAAATACTTTCAACTGCCAAAAAAACAAATAAATAAAATAAAATAAAAAAATTTATTATTTATGCACAAATTTGCATATATTTCCAAAGCAGAAATCTGAACATTATATAAGGCCAGGTTTGTTTGTTCGTTTTGTTTTGTTTATATTTTATTTTATTTTATTTTATTTTTGATTTTATGGTTTTTGCAGAAGGGATTTTGGACAGATCTCTTTTTATTACTGCACACATAAAAAATCCTGTCATATATATATATATATATATATATATGAAATAAAATTCTTAATAAATATGCCCAAAAAAACAAATAAATAAAATAAAATAAAATTCTTATTATTTATGCACAAATTTGCATATATTTTCCAAGCAGAAATCTGGACATTATATACGGTCAGGTTTGTTTGTTTGTTTTGTTTATTTAATTTCATTTAATTTTATTATTATTATCATTATTTTATTTTAATTTAGAGTTGATGGTTTTTGCATAGGGGATTTTGTGCACTATCTTTATTACTGCACACATCAGAAAATATTTTTTTACTGCCAAAATAAAAATTAATATAATAAATATAATTAAATATGCACAAATTTGCCTATATTACCAGAACAGAAATCTGAGCATTAAATAAATTATTGTAATACATTATTTTATTTTATTTTATTTTATTTTCAAATTTATGGCTTTTGCAGAAGGAATTTCATACATTTCTTTTTATTACTGCACACATCAGAAAATACTGTCAGACTGCCAGAAAGAAAAAAAAATGGAATTAAATCTAATTAAATAAAATTTGCATATATTTCCACAGCAGAAATCTAAACATTATATAAGACCAGGTTTGTTTGTTTGTTTTGTTTAATTTAATTGTATTATATTATTACTATTTTATTTTATTTTATTTTATTTTAGAGTTGATGGTTTTTGCATAGGGGATTTTGTACACTATCTCCTTTTATTACTGCACACATCAGAAAATACTGTTAATAGCTAGGAAAATAAATCAATCTAATTAAATATGCACAAATTTGAATATATATTACCAGAACAGAAATCTGAACATTAAATAACTTATTATAATAAATTTTATTTTATTTTATTTTTGAATTGATGGCTTTTGCAGAAGGGATTTTATACATCTCTTTTTATTACTGCACACATCAGAAAATACTGTCAACAGCCAAAATAAAAATGAATTTTCCCCATGTTTTCCACTATAAGTGTGATTCAGCATTTCTATCACTGCGGTGCCTGCAGAAACATCTCGTTGCATCTTTCAGCTGTTGGGTTGCATCAGATCTCCCAAAATAATTCAAGACCCGAATTTATATGAGTGTGTTTGTTTCTCTCCCTCTTTTACTTCTTTTTCTTTCTCTCTGTTGCTTACAAACAATAAAAAAAGAGTAATGAAGAAACACACAAGACACACATCATTTCTGCGTCTTTGAACTGCCAGGACACTCGGCCCCGAGTGAGAAAAGCGCAACGCGAGAAACCAGATGGATAGAACAAGCAATAAAAGAATTAAAAAGCATAAATGGAGAGATTAGAAAAAAGAGAAAGATTGGGAACGGAGGGGCGCAGCTGGGTTTGCCCCTTGCACACGGAGAGTTCTGGCAAGCGAGAGTGTTCGGGGGTGTACAGCCACTATCTGCCCTCGGGGGGGACATGGTGGGGCAGGAGGGGGGAGGTGGGGGTCTCGACCCTCATCAATCTCACTCAGAACCCGCTTCAAGACACCAGAGGGGCCCAACCCCGCAGGCCAGAAACCCCCATCCTGTTCACCATACGCACGGGGGCGAGGAAAAGACCCCACTATTGTACACAGCGGGAGGATGGCACACACACACCGAACCGCTCCAACCGACAACTTACTTCTCTTTTGAGACAAATACTCCACAGTGCACGTTTAAGAACGAGAAATGACTTCAGACAGGTGAAAAAAAACGAGAAAGTGTCATGGGATGTCAAAATAAGATGGTTTAATAGTGTCACGTCCCACTCTTACACTTGATCACACCCACGTCTGACACTTACTGTCAGCAAACTAGCATAATCTGTCTTCTGTGTGACACGACACACGCCACAACCGTTTACTACTTTTAATTATTTGAGTAAATAGTATAAAAAGATTAAAAGTGATGGGGAATTAAATCGTGATGCAGGACACTCTTTAAAATTCATGGCATTTATGGATCCACGAAGAAATTTTATTATCCATGAAACATTTTCATTGCACAAAAGCTGCTTTATAGTGGAGAAAGGTTTTTTAGATCAGAAAAAACGGTTCTTTTAAGAACTGTTTACTGAAAGGGAACCAAAAATTGTTGGCGTCACTGTAAAAACTCCCCTTTGGAACCTTTGGATTTTTTTAAAAATCAAGAAAAAAAAACAAGGGATTTGCAAATGGGATCTCTTTAATATATGTTTTTTTTTCCTTGAAAGCAGCAAGATTAAAATGAGAGCAGAAAAAAAAGGAAAAAGATCTAAAAGGGAGATCTGAACGAAAAGAAATCTCAATATTGTCTCACACAGGGTTATTATTGTTAACAAAAATTACAACATTAACTACTACTATTAACTATTTCAGCTAGTTGCCAGCTAGTTTCATTTACATTAAGCTGAAGTGGTAAAATAACTAAAACTAAATAAAACTAATAACTAAAACTTAATAAAAACTAGATAAAGATTAAAAACAGAACAATATAAAATAAAAATAATAATAATAAAATAAAATACATTTCAGCTAGTTAACAGTACAATATTTCTTCTTATTTTATTTTTTCTATTTAAATTAAGGTACTAAAATAACTAAAACTAAATAATCTAAAACTAGAAATTAAAAGGAAAAACACCATATAAACAAAAAAAGAATATTAAAACAAAGAAAAATAAAATTAACAAAATAAAATTAAATAAAATTAAATAAATTTTTTTTTTTTTCAGCTAGCTGCCTGTACAAAATTTCTTCTGTTTTATATTTAATTTAATTTTATTTTATTTTATTTAAGTTATTAAAATAACTAAAACTAAATAATCTAAAACTAGAAACTAGAAAAAAAAAAAAGGCATGCACACAAATAAAATAACAGAACAATAAAAAAAATAAATAAAATAAAATAAAATAAAATAAAATAAAATATTTTTTCAGCTAGCTGCCAGGACATATCTTTTTATTTGATTTTATTTCATTTGGAAAGTACTAAAGTACTAAAATAACTAAAACTAAATAAACTAAAACTAGAAACTAGAAACAAAACACTATATAGACGCATTAGGAAAAAAACTACAAAAACACTTTAATTACAAAACTACTAAAACTTTAACTCAAATTAAAATGAAAACTAAATTTAATTCAAAACATTACCAAATAATAAATGATAATAAAACAACCCTGGTCTCAAACTGTGCTCAAATACCAAAGACTGCATTCAAACGTAAAATAAATACAAACCAAAAATAAAATACAAACCAAAAATAAAATAAAAAAATAAAATAAAATAAAATAAAATAAAATAAAATAAAATAAAATAAAATAAAAAAAATTTTTTCAAATAAATTACTAAAATGACTAAAACTTTAACTCAAATTAAATTAAAATCTAAAATGAATTTAAAATATTAACAAATAGCCAATGGAAATAAAACAACCCAGGTGCTCAGACACCAAAGACAGCATTCAAAAGTCAGATATGTCAAAATCAACAGAAAAATTTCTCATCAAATTCTCTTAAATCTAAAATATTTCAGCTATACTATACACATTCATTTTCTACACTCTTACTGTCAACACTCATCTCATCTGTGTCTATTTCTCCAAAAGAATTTAAGGGAAAAAATACTTATATAAATGTGATACCATGAACTTGAAAGACTTTTCAGCAACGCCATTTTCCTTTGGACATATTACAGCAAAGTATTAGGAAAAGAAAAAGAGAGAAACAGCAGGCGTATGAGTGTATCTGTATAAAAGTGTGTGTGTTAGAGAAAGATGGAGAGAGTGCTTTGCGTGAATGTGTACTCGGATGATAAGGAGGGTAATTAATTTTGTTTAATTAATTGCTACAATGCTGCTATCATCACAGGGAGTGAAGAGCACAACTTCTACTGTTCAAAAGTGGCCAAACACACACACACACACACACACACACACACACTATAACCTCATAAAGGTTGAGGACACGTTCGCAGATGAGAAGACAAGCTTTCATAAACACGGATCCTTACATCTGTGAATCATTTGCAACTAATTCATGAACAAAACACCGACAACTGATGTATCCAAGATACATAAACCAATGTTTCCAACAAGAAAATCACATGAACGAACCAAACACACGCTACACGACTGATGTAAACCACGTTCATACGAACTATTCCCATCATACATGACTATAAACATCAGCTAGAATGAGAACGAGTGGGAAGAGAGACAGATCAGGACAGGATGGCAGAGGACAAGGGCCAAAATGTAAAAATCAATTTGCCAACTAAAACAGATGACCCTAAACTCAGTGTGGGGCTGGTAATGGTGGGGGGCTCCCTCTGTAAATTCAATTTACGCAGCCCTACCAACTCAATTTGTGCTTCCATTTGGGGGCAGAAGAGAGAAGCGGCGCCACGGGATCAAGCGTCCCCCCAGGCCCCTGCGGCTCCTCTACATATGTTCCTCTTCCCAAACCTAATAATACCCACTCCAGCCAGAGCCAGGTATCTCCAGTCTGTTTTACACACACAAACACACTGTTTCTTTTCTTTGCGCCGTATAATTGTCTTTCTCACACTTCTGCTCTTATTGTTTCTTACTGACTGCATTTCCGCTGTAAAAACAAACTGATTATTGGATTTCAGTTTTGAAAGTTTCTTTGTAATTGTGATATTTACTAGTGAAAAGAGTTTCTACATCTTTTTTCAGCATATGGCAGATGCTTTTATCCAAAGCAACTTACGTTGCATTCAAACCATTCAATTTATGAATTCATATATTGCCTGGGAATCGAACTCTTGACCTTGGTGTTGCAAACTCCATGCTCTACTACTTGAGATAATATTCTCACATGAGCTCAGTATATGCTTGTTTGATTCCACTTGTATTCTTTGTATAAATAATTAAAGCAAAGTCTTACTTTGCATTAAAATGTCTGAACATTTTTAACAGTGTGAGCAAACAATGAGTCTAGAAAATACATAAAATTGCAGCTGATATTGTTTCCGCTTCATTGCGCACAATGGAAAAGTCAAGTGGAGAGCATTGCATTATGAGACTCAATATTCTGCACAGTGTGCTCTCTTTTATAATGCACATTTTGTTTTATGCATACATAAAATCTATAGTGCACTAATGTATGTGGCATAAATAATAAGTGTATCATGGTAGCAACTCAAAATTGTTTTGTTGCTTCCAAACAAGAGGGATGGACGCGTACAAAATGCTTAATGTAATTAAAAATTAAAAAATATTTTTAAAATAATATAATAATATATATATATTTAAAAATTATATTTAAAACAGTGAAATAAGAAATAAGAAATAAATAAATAAAATAATCATTCATTAAAATAAACATTAACTGAAATAAAATAAAACATTTAAAAAATGACATTTTATTT
Organism: Labeo rohita; assembly: GCF_022985175.1. Classification (NCBI taxonomy): domain Eukaryota; kingdom Metazoa; phylum Chordata; class Actinopteri; order Cypriniformes; family Cyprinidae; genus Labeo; species Labeo rohita. Next base: position 29,119,007 of record NC_066871.1, on the reverse strand, counting down.
CAGCTATTTTCCAGCTAGTTTCATTTAGTTTAAGATGAAGTAGTAAAATAACTAAAACCAACAAACTAAAACTAATCACTAAAACTTAATACAATAAAATAAAATGTGGCATGAATAGTAGAAAGTATAAGGTAGCAACTCAAAACTGTTTTTCTTTGTGCAAAATGCTTAATGTAATTTAAAATGTAAAAATATTTTAGAAATACATTATTTAAAAAAAATAAAAATTAAATCTTGAAAATATATTATTTTAAAAATATATTTAAATTGTTAAATAAGCAAACCAAAAAATGTATTACTTGAAATAAAATAAAAATTAACTGAAACAAATTAAATATTTTTAAAACAAGTGCATTTTATTTCAGCTATCTGTCAGCTAGTTTCATTTAGTTTAAGCTGAAATAGTAAAATAACTAAAACTCAACAAACTAAAACTAATACAACCTAGATACAAATAAAATAAAATAAAATAATAAATATTAAAAAAAGCAACTCTGCAAAACTGTTTTTTCTTGCTCTCAAACAAGAGGGATGGACATGTGCAAAATGCTTAATGTAATTAAAAATGTAAAAAATTATTTAGAAATATATTATTAAAAATAACATAAAATTAAATCTTGAAAATATTATTTAAAATTATATTTCAAATATTTCAATATGTAACCCAAACATGCATTACTTAAAATAAAATAAACATTAACTGAAATAAAATATTTTAAAAATTAATAAAATATTTTATTTCAGCTATTTGCCAGCTAGTTTCATTTAGTTTAAGCTGAAGCTGTAAAATAACTAAAACTATAAAACTAAAACTTAACTAAAAGTAGATACAAATAAATAAAAAAACCTGAACAATAAAATAAAATATACAATAAGCAACTCCGCAAAACTGTTTTTGTCTCTCTCAGATAAGTATGGACATGTGCAAAATGCTTAATGTAATAAAAAAAGGAAATATATTATTAAAAGTAACATAAAATTAAATCTTGAAGCAATGCAAAAATGTATTGCTTGAAATAAAACAAACATTAACTGAAATAAAATATTTAATATATTTAAAAAATTGTTTTATTTCAGCTATTTGCCAACTAGTTTCATTTAGTTTAAGCTGAAGTAGTGAAACAACTAAAACTCAACAAACTAAAACTAATAACTAAAACAAAAGCAGAACAATATAAAATAAAATAAAATAAAATAATAAGTGCAATGGTAGCAACTCTGCAAAACTATTTTTCTCTCTCCCAAACAAGAGGGATGGAAGTGCAAAAAGCTTTATGTAATTTAAAATTAAAACTTATTTTAGAAATATATGATTAAAAATAACATAAAATTAAATCTTGAAAATATTTTTTAAAAATTATATTGGTACCACTTTACAATAAGGTTCATTAGTTAACTACATTAGTTAACATGGACTAAGAGCGAACAATACTTCTACAGCACTTATTAATCTAAATGTTAATTTCAGCATTTACGAATGCATTATTAAAATCACAAGTTGTGTTTGTTAACATTAGTTAATGCACTGTGAACTGACGTGAACAAACAATGAACAACTGTATTTTTATTAACAAAGATTAATAAATAGTGTAATGAATGTATTGTTTATTGTTCCTTCATGTTAGTTACATTATATAATGTTAACAAATGACACCTTACTGTAAAGTGCTACCGTTATATTTCAAATAATTAAACAAGCAACCCAAAATAATCTTGGCCTGGTATGAGTACATGACTCAAAGTCATTTTTATGACTTTTATCGTATTGGAAATTCTCAAAGGGAGTTACTGTCGACAGAATCATGCTTCAGTAGTTTTTCGGCCTTGGGAAATTATGACAGACAGCTCCCGAATCTGAGGCTGTCCCGAAAGAAAAGCTGCTTCCCGTTTCTGTCCGTTTCGGTGTGCCTCAAAGCGACACCTTCGGCCCAGAGCAGGTTCAAAGCGTGATTATTTTTAGTTTTTATTTTCAGATGACACAAAACGCGGCGGTACACGTGTAGCGGTCTGACCCCGCGCCGGCGTGTTTACAGACCGCCGGTCTCTGATTTGCTGACAGTATGTCAGATAGACGAAGACACCGCTTTAATTCCTCACGGGCTCTTACAGCCACAAGGACCGAAAATGCGGCCAACGAAAAACCACAGAGAGAGAGAGAAAGAGACAGATAAAGAGTGAACAGGTTTGGATGGAGTGGTTACACATACAGACTGTTATATCCACATATATAATCGAGTGAGATCAGACAGGCTTCATCTAAATCTCCACCTCTTTTATTCATTCTGTCTGTCTCTATTTTCTCTCCTTTTCTCTGGTTCTTTCTCTCTCTCTCTCGGCTGCTTGGTTTCTTGCTCTATTTTCTCCCTTGCTCTGATTGGCTACAAAGGTGCGTTTCTGCCTTCTGATTGGACGAGAGCTCTCTCTCTCCTTCTTGTTCTACCACTTTCTCTCCTTTTTCCCATAATGCCCATGGTTGGTGAGCAGGAGCTAAGGGTCTGTCCAATCATTGTCTGAGCCATCAATCAAAGCTGACGGGCCCAAGCGACATGAAAAGAAACCTCAGTGGCAGCCATTAACCGAGCACCCCCCACCACCCCTCTCTCTCCCTCTCTCGCTCTCCCTCTCTCAACCCCCCGTGCTTTGTTTTCCTTTCAGCAGACAAAAACGGACTGACAAGATGGAGGGTTGGACATTAATCAAACCACCCCATGGAACCACCTCTTCCTCCTGATAATAAATAAATTCCACTCTTCTCATTGGACAGATGCTCGCATTTTCGCCCCGGTTTTCCTCCTCCTCCTCGCTCGTTCGCGCTCGCTCTCTCGGTTTTAAGGATCCTCATCTGCTCTCAGTCAGAGTAATTCCCCACAGATCAGAGCAGGGCAGGTGTTTGCTTCACCCTCGTCCCTCTCCAGGGGCCGTGTTGCCCTGACAACTGACCGTCCCGAGCCTCTCTGCGCGTTCGCGGCCGCCGTATGCGTGTTCTGTTTGGTTTGGACCAATGCTCACCCCCTGCGCTTTAATTGAACATGCGCTTCTCAGCGGGGGAACGCGCAGAGAAAGCCAACGGCTGCAAAAACACGCATTCTTCCTACACGCCGCACGACTATGAGCGTCAGCCGCGCTCAGATCGTTTTGCGTCTGTGCGAACGGATTTCTTGGAGCCTTGCTGGTGGAAAATCATAGTCAGCCCAAGAGAATGCATATAAAAACAGCCTTTGTTGATTTGGAAACATGACAGCTGGTCTTTTCCTGTCCTATTGCCGTGACAGACAGAACAACAAGATTCCCAAGATGAGTCAAACACTTCTAATTAAAGCCGAACTGAGGGTTATTGAAGAATGTGTCCGTGTTCAAAACAACAAGAGACAATGCAACACAGCTGTTTGGGTCTGTAGTCATCCAAACAAAACAAAACCAAGTATAAGCAACAAAAAACAAAAACAAAACAGCTGTTTGGACTTATATAATGCGGAAAAGATCAAAAGAAAACACAGAATTACTCTTTGATCTTGTTTTAAACAAATGCAAGATCAAAAGGAAAAAGCAAAAACAGCTGTTTGGACGTATAGTGTGTGTGTATATATATACATATACACATATATATAAGGGTAAATTTTTTGAAATTTAGATTCATACATCATTTGAAAGCTGAATTAATACGTTTCCACTGATGTATGGTTTTGTTAGGATAGGATAATATTTGTCTGAGATACACTATTTGAAAATCTAGAATCTGAGGGTGCAAAAAATAAATAAATAAATAAAAATTTTGAGAAAATCGCCTTTAAAGTTGTCAAAAAGTATAGCAATGCAACTAAAAACTAACCCTAAAAAAACTGCTGCTTGGTCTATTATTACACATAAAAAAAAATAAATAAATAAATCTAACAAAACAAAAAGTATAGCAATGCAACAAAAAACTAAAGACAGCTGTTTGGACTTATACAACATATAAAAGATCAAAAGAAAACAGAATTACTGGTTGATCTTGTTTTAAACAAATGGAAGATTAAAAAAACCCCAGCTGTCTGGACTTATATATACAAAAGATCCAAACAAAACAAAAAGTACAACAATGAAACAACAAAAACTGTTTGAACTTATACTACACAAATGCAAGATCAAAATAAAACAGCATGATCGTTTGATCTTGTATTACACAAATGTAGGATAAAAAAAAACTATAGGCAAAGAAAAGCACAAAAAAGAAAAGAAAAAATACACGAAAAAAAACTGCAGTTTGGGCTATTATACGTAATTAAAGATCCAAACAAAACAAAGAAAAGCAAAGCAAACAAAAACAAAACTGTGGTTTGAATTTATACAAGCAAAAAATTCAGACAAAATAAGTAAAAAATGAATGCGAGCTATTATATAAGCAAAATCTAAACAAAACAAAAACTACAAACAAACGAAAAATCAGAAGTCTGTGTTAATGTTCTATATACAAAAGATCCAGACATAAGTATAACAATGCAACAAAAAAAACTAAAAAAGAAAAACTTATATTGCACATATACAAACTCAAAACAAAACAGCATGATTGTTTGATCTTGTATTACACAAATGCAAGATCAAAACGAAACTGGGCACAAAAAAACACATAAGAAACTGCAGTTTGGGCTTATATAATACATAATTAAAGGTCCAAACAAAACAAAGAAAAGCAAAAGAAAACTGTTTGGACTTGCACATATACAAAGTCAAAACAAAATGGCATGACTGATCTTGTATTAAACAAATGCAACATCAAAACAAAATTAACTAGGCAATGAAAAGCAAAAACAGCAACAACAACACAGAACAAAGAAAAGCTAAAGAAAACAAAGGTTTTTATACATGGTGGTTTTTTATACATGCAAAAAAATTGACAAAATAAGTTTTCAAAAATTTATTTGAGCTATTATATATATATATATATATATATATATATATATATATATATATATATGTGTGTGTGTGTGTGTGTATATACACAAAATCTGAACAAAACAAATGAAACAAACAAAAAAAAAAAGTCTGCGCTTATGATCAACATACAAAAGATCCAAACAAAACAAAAAGTATAGCAATGCAACAAAAAACTAAAACTAAAACAAAAACTTTGGACTTGTATATTGCAAGTCAAAACAAAATGGCATGATTGATCTTGTATGGCATGAACAACAACACACAAAAGAAAATGCTGTTTGGGCTTATATTATTTACAATTACGAATCCAAACAAAACAAAGCGAAGCAAAATAAAACAAAAAAAATGTGGTTTGAGTTTATACAAGCAAAAAAAAATTTAAGTTGAAAAAAAAAGGAATTTGAGCTATTAAATATACACAAAATCTGAACAAAACAAAAATACAAACAAACAAAAATCTGCAGTCTGTGCTCACACAAACTGACGAAACAAGGCAAAGTAGGGAAAAAATGAACAAACAAAAAAGCAGTTTCAGCTTATATTATACAAAATAATTTTGTTGGGCTTTTAATATACATACAAAAGATCCAAACAAAAAGCAAAGAGAAAAACAAACATACATACAAACAAAAAAGCTTATAGCTTATGTTATAAAAAGCAAAGAAGGAAAACAAACAAGCAAACCAAAAAAAAGCTTACAAGCTTATATTAAACATAGAAAAGATCCAAACAAAAAGCAAAGCAAAAATCAACAGTTAAAGCATATGTTAATGTAATCCTTCTTTTCAGAGTCTAATCCCTCACAAGAACAATTTATTTTATGACTGGGATTAAAATGATTGAATTAGACTTTCTCTGCTCGTCTACGATGCTTGCAAAGCCTTGAATAAAAGTGCAAAGTCATTTAACGACACAGAACAAGTACATCTGATAGATCATGATTCTGTCAGGGAGGATCGTTCCCTCCGAACAATTTTTTCCCTCCTCTTGACAGGTAGAAGAAGACAAATGAAAAGTTAAGATGGCACGTGGAGGCGTGTTAGTGAGCCGCAACGGGTACCGCGGCACCCTGCCTTGCAGGGCATTGTGGGATATGTCCTCCACCGAAGTGGCTGCCCAGATGACATATTACAGCTCTGCGGGAACCACACGGGCCTACAGGAGGAGGCGTTCCTCCTGCGTTCTGCAAACGTTTAATTTCGGCTCGTCTTCCCCGCTGCTCTTACCCAGGTTCAGCGAGAGCCCCGCGGAGGGCCGAGGCGTGTTTGCGTTGGCCCCTCCAGAGAAGGATGCGAGCCCGGAGGACTGTTCAACGCTCTGGCTTTCAACTTTGAAGTTTTCTTTGACTGCGCAGCGAAAATATTGGAGCACTTCTCATATTCGTAAATCAACCGCAGCCGTCAGAGATCAAACGGCTGCGCCGTAGTGCCGTTTGAAATATTCGCTTCCTCGCAACGTTTACATCCTCACATTAGATAAAGGAAAACATTGTGGGAGAGGCCTCCATCCTGGTGGCAAATTCAAAGCGCTTCACGCACACACAAAAACAACACGCCGACGATAACGCGACGACACAATGAGGATGTCTGAACCTGCAGAAACAAAAGAAGCCCATTGATTTGCTGTTAGCAGATCTGATGAGTGGAAATACAGGCAGAGTCTGTGCGACGGCTGGATCGGTGAAGATATCGTCCCCAGTGCGACGCCGCCGTTTTCCCGAACCTCAATCTGTTGTATCATTGACACGTAAATGGATTAGGGTCATGTATCACTGATAATGGTCTAGCCCAATGCTGGTGCGTCTGCGGTTCGGCTTGTGTGTGCGCGATAAGGCCTATTGATTATGTACCATATGCGGTTCCCACGCCGTCCTTTGTGCCATGTGTTCAGTGATGTGTTTTTTTCCCCAGAAAGGGGTGGGTGCGATGTTACAGCTGGTGAGTGCGGGGTTAATTTACTCACGCAGCCGCCGGCCTTCAGGAGCCTGCGTGCCTCTGTCTGGAAAGGTAAAAACCTTACAGTACGAACAGAATCTGAAATCAAGACAAAAAGACGCCACACGTTCAAGACAGACGAGTCCTTTTTAATGGATATAATCACAGTGGTTTGGAAATGAGAACTGTACTGCTGCGTTTTCTGACTGATAAGGCCACAGTGAGGAGTCCGATATAGGAGGCACGTGTGTATTTCACAGTACACACAGAAAACACATTCACATTACACGCCGGGGCACACTTTCAACATGTGATCAACTAAAATACCACAAGTCTGAACGACATCAATCACGATGTGACCCCCCTACCAAGTGACACGCATGTCATTTTACAGGAGAGCGATGCTTAACCATCTGCCGCTGCGTTCACAGCTTTAGTCTACTTGATTTCGAAGTTTTAGCGCACGACAAACAGTGTGTGATAACGTCTGGCAGTGATGCTGGAGGTACGGCGAAGCTACTGCTTTTCCATCTACTTCTAGCTGTGACTCCGGGGTTCGTTTCGCGATTTCAAATCAATAGGAAGTCACCGTTTTGTGTAATCAAAATGATAAAAATCACACACACGTAGTTTGTCATGTACTCTACAGCTGAGACAAAACCTTTCAAGTACGAACTTAAAGGGATAGTTCACTCAATAATAGGGCTGCACGATTTGTGGGGGGGGAATTAATTGCATTAAAAATATAAAAATAAATAAATAAAAAAAATATGTGGCTGCAAAATAAAATTATAGCATTTAAGATTTTTTTTAAATCCTTAAGCCATCAAGCTGTTATTTTGGCAGAAAACTCTTGTTGACAACAGTCTGTTCATAAGGTCATCTAATTTTAAATTTGGGATGATCTTTGCATTCACAAATGCATGTCATAAGTGTCCTAAAGCAGTGGTTCCCAACCACATTCCTGGAGTCCCCCCAATACTGCATGTTTTCCATGTATCTTTAATCAAACCCACCTGATTCAGATCATCAGCTCATTAGTAGAGACTCCAAGACCTGAAATGGGTGTGTCAGACCAAGGAGAGATGCAAAATTGTGCAGTGTTCGGGGGCCTCCAGGAACGTGGTTAGGAACCACTGTCCTAAAGCACAGCACAAGCACAGATTTAATGGAAGTCGAGACACTTTGAAATACTGAAAATACTGGATCATGAGTTGCAGCCTTTGGCTGCCCTCGACTAAAGATTTTTCTGGTTGACTAGTAGTTGTTCATTTTAAGCATTAGTCAACTATTAGTCGCACTTTATTAATAAACCATATAAATCATAATGATGAGCCTTTATTTGTCTACATAGCCTTATAAGCGCTTAAGCGCATGCAAAAAAAGCTTGCCACGGCGCACCGACAGATATAATTATGAATGTGTCAGGGGAAAACAGAAAGGGCTTTAACATTTTAACAATCTATTGATACACTAGTGTTTTCTTTGTTTTCAGCTTAAGAGATGAAGTCGATGACACTGATTTGTCATCTCCGCAGTAGTGATGCGCATGTATACGTCTTATACATGAGAATATCTGTTTTCCAATTAAATTGGTTCATTTAAAAGTAGACATTTCACTCTCTATAGATATATTTTTCATGTCTGTAAGGCAAGTATACACAGATTTTTGAAGTTTCGCGCTCATGTTCACAGAGACTAAAATGGTAGAAACGCATCCTGTTTGCTTTCATTATTTTACAAAAGCACTTGTTGTTATTCTAAGTGCACACAAATAAACAGAGTCTTTACAGATTCTAAATATGTATTACTTTTATCTGTGTGACCAAAAATGACGGAGTATTTTAAGAGCAAGTGACCGCACCGCGCCTCCATCTGTCATGCAGTGACCGCGCTAATATTCAGCTTCAACACTCAGCACAGACACTTGAATTAGGTTAACAATAGAACCTATTCATGTCATGTAAAGTTGCTACTACATACATCTTTCAGATTAAAAGCCATATTTAAGGTTGATAAATGATAGGTGAGCGTTCAGATGTCCTGCCCGATGTACTGTACCGCCACCGTACCGTTTTTTTTTTTCTGCGACTAAGAGACTAATAAAATTTTGGGTAATCAAGCCTCTTTTCGTCGGTTAGTCAAGTATTAGGGGGCAGCCCTACAATTTGTTTTGGTTTGATTTTGATTTGATAAATCATGCAGCCTTACTCAAAAATGAAATTCTGTCATAATTTACTCACCCTCACATTGTTTCAAACCTGTATGTGTATGGGTTTGGAACGGCAATAAATGAAAATTAAAGGGATAATTCACCCCAAAATGAAAATTCTGTCATTATTTACTCACCCTTATGTTGTTCCAAACTTTTGTTCATCTTCAGAACACAAATTAAGATATTTATGATGAAATCTGAGAGCTTTCTGACACTGCATAGACAGCAACACAGCTGAAATGTTTCCAGACCTAAACACTTAGCAAGGACATTGTTAAAATAGTGGGTCAGAAAGCTCTCTGATTTCATCAATAATATCTTAACTCGTGTTTCAAAAATATACAAAGGTCTTACAGGTGTGGAACAATATGAGGGTGAGTAATTATTGACAGAATTTTCATTTTTGGGTGAACTATCCCTCAAGTAAATGAAAACAGAACTTTTTCTGAACTATCCCTTTAAGGTTAACAACCAAATTTTGTGCCATAAATTTGATTTTAAAGTTCACTGGTGATGTCCAATGAAAGTCAACACTCAATGTTCAAACGTTGCTCTCGCCTCCTCAAACGAGCCCACCAGTGGATCATCAGCTGGGTGTGGCCTTTTCCGAAGCCTCTTGGCCTCATTCTGAAGCTTTTGTCTTATGTAGCCCTTTATTTCCGAATCAGTCTTTCCAGGGAAGAACCGCTGCACCGTCCCTGTGGAGAATGTTTCACTGGTAATCAAAACGGCAAACTTGAGACCACAATTAATCACAAACTTCACAATGGCCTGATTGCAGTTAATGAAATGGAACTGAATTCTTTCTCGAATTAACCAGTTCATACTTGTTACAAAAAGATCCTTATACGTACTTAAAACGGCCTGGATCTCATGTGCTGGAAGAGCTGGCTTAGGCATCCCTCGCTTGCTGTTAACGATGCCTGAGATTGAGTGAGAGGCCAGACAGTCTCTGTCATAGAGGCTGCGCAGCAGGTCATTGGTGAGTTTCTGAGCAGTGGTCCCTGTGTTGCAGCGCTCCAGGAGATCAGCAGTGATAACCTGCAGGAAGAAACAAAAAGGGTGAGCTATAAAATTGCAGTCAACAACCAATGCATGACTAATTTTTAAAACTGATGATAAAACCAAATTAAAATAATCAAAAATAAAGGTTATTCTTGATTAGTCAGGTCTTTTGTATGCAGTGCTGGGAATAACAATGTAATAAATAAACAGCATTACTAACAGCGTTATTTTTTTCAGTAATGTTTATCAAACAAATTACTGTTTTCCCTGTTACAACGCCGTTACCGTTACTGACAACATAATGTGGCGTTACTATAATTTATTATAATATTATTATAATGGTATTTTTCAGTTCATCTGAATGGATGCGCGGCATACCTGTATTTGACAAACTGTAAACTCTAGTGTGAAGGCACACGACTAGCCGTCACTTTGTCTCACACACACGCAAAGAAACATACAGAGCGAGAGAGTCTTGTATACAATGCAGAAATGATGCGCTACATGTAAACAATATTCTTTGTTATATTTTCCTGTCAAAATAACGGAGCTCCTTTGGAATTCTTCAGCTTTTAAAAATGCCAGTTTCTACAGTAGTAGGCGGAACTAATGCACAAACGGCAATCTCATTGGCTGGTGCTCACCTATTATCGTCCCTGTTTTGATTTTAGCAAATCAGTTTGAGCGAACGCAGGCAATGTGATTAATATTCATGAGCCTAGCAGCTCATTAATCCTTAGTGTGTTTTATATTGTTATTAGTAGTAGAATTCATAGTTGTTTTCTTATCTTTTAAGTATTATTTTTAGTTTCCCCTTTTTTACAGAAACACTAATTACAAACAATATTTTATGCACCAGCACCAGTCCTAAGTTCAATCAATATGACAAATATGCATTGTTAAGTTCTAATTACTAAAGTTTAATGCTAAATTATCATAATGCCATATTATAACGCTTCACTGACTGATGCAAAGTGTACATTCAGATGTTTAAAAAATTGTGCCATTAAGCTTTATATATCTGGTGAGTAAACTAAAAATGTGTTACATTTAATTTAAATTTCATTAATTTAACGTATTTAATATTGAGGGCATTCAAGTTTTTTCACATATTTGAACATTCTTGACAAAAAATAACACAATAGTTACTTTCCCTAGTAATTAGTTACTTTTATAATGATGTAACTCAGTTACTAACTCAGTTACTATTTGTGAGAAGTAACTAATTATTTTTTTTAAAGTAACATGCCCAACACTGTTCGTACCGTACAAAATGCATTGGTATGACTTAAAAACATTTCATTTTACATATGCTCTTATAATGCAAGCATTTCTATTTTGCAAAGCAATGCATTCTAACAGAAAGCAATTTAATGTTGGTACCAACGTCTGAATATTTAATAGAGATTGTGCAAGCAAATAAACTCATCTTGAAATCATAAATGCATATATATATATATATATATATATATATATACATACATATTTTTAAAAAATATGTTAAACTATTAATTTTAACCATTTCATAATGAATTCTTTATTATAAGATATTTTGGACCCATTGTAAACATCACTTCACTTTTTTCATTCTTTGAGGGAAAGCATTGAACATTTTGTCTGATTAATCAAAGCAATAACCAGCAGATTAATTGATTATTAGGATAACTGCAGCCCTACGCCGAAACAATAGGAGGAAACAGCAACTGTGGCTAAAACCTCAACTTTTTATTTCAAAATGATTAAACACGAGATTCTATGAAGAACTAAGCAAAAAGTTTCTAAAGTAAATTATAGAGGCATCCAAAACGCAACACTTACTTTTTGTTCGGGCGTTCCATTCCTTTGAGGCATTGTTTGCGTGACCTCATACTGACCACACCCCTGCTGCTCTGAACTTGCACATTCAGCTGTTCTTCCACTGAGCACCCTTGGAGGAGAAATGTGACTGGGTGGCCTGCTTCTCTCCAGCTCCCTTGGAATGCTGGGAGTTGCAGCTTCGTGGCCGCCACACAGCCATCTATCACTCTTCTCGATCAACTCCTCAAGTGTCTGAGCCAACTTCCCACATGCTGTAAAAAAAAAAGTATGAATTTAGCCCAAAATTGTCTCACAACAAGAGGCAACCTGTTGTATAACACGGCACACCATAGCAACACTAAATCTTGCTGTGACGTGAAGTTTCCTCACGAACTTGCTTAACTTTTTCTTCAAATTGAAATGATCTTGAAACATGAAATGATCTGTGAACGAGTCAGTTGTTAGCGAGCTTTCAGCTCGCTGCACAACTTTTCTTGCCAATGGAAATGCACTGCTCATTTCAGAAGTCCACTGTTTTACCTGTAAGGCTTCTGATTTGTTCTCGAAGGCCGTCCATCTCCCTCTGCATACTCAACACCATGGCAATAAGCTCCGCCCTTGAGCGTGATTGGAGACTTCCGAGCACCTGGAAGAAGATTATTCACGTCGCATTATAAACATGGAAACATGGGTAGTAATGTTAGGAGCTGAACAAGTTGAAATGCAATTTACTTTTTGGCAAACTCTTGAAATGCATTTCACAGTAGATTTTAGAAGTAAGAAGCAAGCACCAGACGTAACTATGACATCAGGTTGACATTTGGTTGAGAATTAAAATCGGGTTGACGTCCGATTAACCTAGCATTAAATGTATCTATCTGTAAAAACATAAAATGTCTCTATTCCATCCAATCGGGTTGACGTCAGTATTTGACGTCAATTTGACATTGACTTAACGTTAGATTTTGGTTACTCAACCTAAAAACTACAAAATATCAACGTCAGCTGACGTCAGTATTGGACATCGAATTAACATTGACATTGGATGTTAAATTGGTTTTGGTCACCTGACGTCGCAGACAAAATTTAACCAAATATCAGCGTCTTATGACATTGTGTGCTGGCTGGGTTAGTTTAATTTATGCAGCGAGTTAAATATTAGATTATTACCCAGATAGCACGTGTACGTCTGCAAGATGTCTGTTAAATATTGCATGATCTGGAAAGCATCTGCTGTGTACAAACATCTGACAGACATCAGTTTTATATACATTCTAAATCATAAACATCTTAAAGACATCTAATAAACGTCTATTTGACATCTAAAAGGAAACGTCCTATAGACGTCTTGCAGATAAGCAAATACGTCTTGCAGATGTAAATGCAGATGTAAAATAGATGTCTCCGTGATGTACGTGTGCTATCAGGGTAATAAAGCAGCCCAAAAGTGGAATTGTGTCAAATTACCTCCATAGTAAAATCTGCATCCCTTGTTGCATCTCCAAGGGTCTTGTCAACCTCAAAAGCCTGTTTGAGAGCCAGCAAAACACATATGAATGAAATGCAACAAACCAGTGGTTCAGGTTTGGTTTGAACTTCAAAATGATTTTAGCTAGCAATGCAAAAAAAATGATTGTTTTGTGGTTCCTCACACTGGCAGAACCCTCTGGAGAACCTTCTGAAGATGCCTCAAATATCCTATTGCAGTTTTAGATAGTTCACTGTATATTTTAAGTTCCTCATGATGGTATTCCTGAAGGAACTGATGGCTCTCAAGGAACTCTTGGGGCTCCATTATGTAAGCTCCTCTGAGAACTGATTTCCTTTTCTGAAATGGTTCCTGAAGGATCTCCAGAGGGTTTTGGCAGTGTGATCATCTGAGGAAGTCCAAATGACGCCTCCAGTGTCTTCATTTTTACAGTATGTGATCCTATTAACCCTCATTAAACTAGGCTACAGATGCCTTAGGATTGAAATAAATAATTTAAAGCTTCTTAATCACAAGGAAGATACAATTTATCTTTTATGCAATTTCATTATCACATTTCTTATGAAAATCTCAAAGGCTGTACATGTTAAGAACTGACGTTTTAATCTATTCAGCAATGCTTATCAACTAAAAACAAAGCTGATTACAATATTGATTCAGCAATAAAAAGGAACAGACCTTTGTTTTGAACTTGATATAGTCAGCATTGCAAGACGAGATGTCCTCTCCATTTAGTTCTCTCCATTTTCTCCTCTTCGCCGGCTCTTGCTGAAAGACAGTCACATAATTAAATCAGGAGACCGCAAAACAATGACACATACGCAACAAAAGCTTGATGTTTACATACACTGAAGACGTGGTTCGCCCTGGCGCCGGTTTCTTCGGGTGTCTCTTCGTATGCCTCGTATCCATTGTACAGGATGCGCTTTGCTATTGTTTTTCTCCTCATCTTTCGCCCATTAGCCGTTTTCCTCGCCGAAAAACCGTCCGGTTCTTTATCATGCCGGTCATGGCCACGCGCAGATCCGTGACAGCCTGATGACTTTCACGCTCGTGGCATTTCGATTAAACTTAAAGACACTCTGGCGTGTCAACATCACGAGTGCGTCCTGAAACACTTGAAAACGAGTGAAATGTGTGAAAAAGAGACCCTGAAACTTTTAACAGCGGCTAACATGTCTTAAATCTATAACAGTTTGAAGAAAAAGACATCATAAAGGGCTCATAATCTGTCATGTCATGATAGCTAGTCTAATAAAGTAAATCTCGCATCTGATGTTTATTCTGTACGTGAAAGTGAGATTAATTATAGACTAGTTAATAGCAGCCATTTGTAATAACCATTCTGGCTATTATCTGTTATTGTATTATTATTTGCTATTTTATTTAGCAGCTTTGATTTACTGGCACAAAATACAGCACACTTCAGTCTCCTATGACCTTTTAAAAAATATATATTTTTGTGTTAACATCTACTAAATATGTTTGATAAATTATTATCTAACATAAAATTAACCTAGCATGAAATGTATCTAGCTTTAAAAATATAAAATGTCTCTATTCCCTCTAAAAATGTGGATTTTGACCTACTTAACTGTATCTAATAGTTAAAATCATTGTAATCGTAACTGTCACACACATTATGGTTAAATTAAATCATAACTGTCATAATCTAATGAAATATGGGCTATTAAATTAGGCTTAATTTTAATTATAAACTAACTGTATCAAACATTACAAAAAAAACATTAGAACTGGGACAAAGAATAATATTAGTATAAAAGAGTAATAATAGTATATAATTTTAGACACTTTTAGAGGGCAGGTAAATATATATATTTTTTTTAATTTTATTTCCTGATTTTTTACTCATATTGGAGTTTACTGCATTAGTCAAGCTCAACCTTGGTAACCAATTTATTGTTTAAAAAACAATAAAACAAATACATTTAGTAAATTTATGTGAATTGTTATACAACAGAGATGGGGAAAACAGTAACGCTTTACAATAAGGTGTCATATGTTAACATTAGTTAATGTATTACCTATCATGAATGAACAATGAACAACTTAATTATTACACTATTTATTAATCTTTGTTAATGTTAGTTAATAAAAACACTGTTGTTCATTGCTTGTTTATGTTAGTTCAGTGCATTAACTAATGTTGAAATTAACATTAACTAGATTAATAAATGCGGTAGAAGCATTGTTCGTTCTTAGTTCATGGTAACTAATGTTAACTAATGAACCTTATTATAAAGTGTTAATGAAAAAACAATAACAATTAAAAAAATCTTAAGTATAAGCCCTATACATGAGGTCATGTAAAACTTGCATTCATTTCAAACCAAAAAATAAATATATAAAATAAAACAAAAACAATGCTGTAAAAACCTGAAGATGTGAAAGACTTCTCCCACATTATAGAAAGACTTTATAGAGCACTTTCTATTTCTTACTCGCTTGTTCTTTCTTTTTTTGGCTGTGTGAGCACAGATACCAGTGGGAGGTCAGGTAAGGGTTGACCCCATGCAGTCCCAAGTGACGTACAGTGAGTGCTAAGTGTATCCAGAAGCACCTGAGGTTGTAAAAGAGAGGCCTCTGCAGGGATGGGAGGAGGGAAGCGGCTCTGTGCTGGAACAAAGTGGATCCTGTAACTCATTAAAGCAGGCTAGGGATCACAAAAGGTCAATCAAATAGTGACATGTCCACCAGTACAGTCAGTCTTCTAGTTATATGCACTGTGAATATGGGTCAGTATAAATGTTGCCTCGTTTGATCCAATCACAAGTGCTTAGACAAGACGGATCATGTCATACCTGCTTTTAAAATACTTATCAAATGTGACTCTGGACCACAAAACCAGTCATAAGTAGCACTATATTTGTAGCAATAGCCAACAATACACTTTATGGTTCAAAATGATACATTTTTGTAATGCCAAAAATCATTAGGATATTAAGCAAAGATCATGTTCCATGAAGATATTTTGTAAATTTCCTACCGTAAATATATCAAAACTTTATGGAACTTCATTTGGACAACTTTAAAAGGGATTTTCTCAATATTTAGATTTTTTGCACCCTCAGATTCCAGATTCTCAAATAGTTGTATCTCGGCCAAATATTGTCCTATTCTAACAGACCATACATCAATGGAAAGCTTATTCATTCAGCTTCTGTGGTCCAGTCACAATTGAGTTTAATTCTCAGATCTTTTCAGTTTACCTATATTAATTTTAACAAATAGATGTGTATCATCAAACTAAGGTTAAGGTTAATTTCTTTTAAAACCCTTGTTTTTAAGTAGTGGATGATGACTGACAAGTGAGTAGGTGGTGCGTCACTGGAATGTGCCTGCCTAGTGAATCCGTATTCGGAAAGGCACAGAAAACGAATAACGTGTTCTACGGAGCCACTAAAGGAACATGGTTAGCCGCTTGCTAGGGGTAGCCTGTTATTTGCCTACAATTTCACCTCATAAACAGAGTAAGGAGAGATGACTGATAGGATGATGGCGAATGATTTGCAGATCCTAAGCACTACTGACAAACATATAATCTTGTAAAATGTGTGGTAAGTACTGCCGCTCCATAATATAAACAGAGTACATGTGATCGCGAATCTCGAAAGTGAAAGTAAAAAGTGAATGTGCATCTCTTATTTATTTCTTTTAGTATTTTCGTAGTACATGTCATTTCCTTTCTGAACATGGTAATATATAGAGGGTGTGCATTTATGCCATGATTTGGTCAGTTACCCGGATGTGTGGCCATATTGGCAATACTTGGATGTAAACAACAGCGTGGATTGAATGGTTAATGTACTACTGAATATGTTGTTCTGCTAATTTATGCTGTCTAAACACAGCAAAAAAAAAAAAAACTGGAAGCTGCTAAATAATATAGCGAAGGCCTTAGTAAGCAGGAAAGGGTGCAATATTTTAACAAACTAAAGTTAATAAGTGGTAAAGATACATACAAGAAGTATTAATTAAGATATTAGCCTAATATTTCACCTACCTGACCGGAAATGATAAGAACAAACACAAATGTTGTGAAGATTCGTGCCCTGGAAGTCCTGATTCAGTCTGGCCAACCACAAACGCCTTTTGTTCCTCAGACAGTTTTTTTGCACTCTTCTCCTGGATTTGTTTTAACTTTTGGCAATCTATAGTACTTCAAATGTTTTTAGCCAGGCCGGCCGATTAGTACAGCCCAAATCATGACAATAATTGACCATTTTCAGCAGCAATAATCAGCAAAATATGCAAGTTTCATTCAGTTCAGTGGCATTGTTTATGTTCAGTGCCACCAACAAGGCTGACTGATGATGCATCGTGAAAACACTCTATAGTGCTAATATTACTAATGTAGTTTGGCCACATGCATTTAAAATATGATTTAGAGGTTCACAAAGTGTTTTGGATCCTGTTTAAACCTATATGTAGTGCTGTCCACCAAGAATAAAAATGTTTTTCATTTATCGGCCATATTGGCAGCACTGAACCTAAACAATGCCACTGAACAATGCCACAAAACTCACATATTTTGCTGCTGAAAATGGTCAATTGTTGTCATGTTTTGGGCTGTACTAACTGGTCAGACCAGAAAAAACATTTGGAGTGCTAGAGACTGCCAAAAGTTCTAACAAATCCAGGAGAAGAGTGCAAAAAACTGCCTGAGAAACAGATGGCATTTGTGGTTGGTCAAACTGAACCAGGATTTCCAGGTCAAGAATCTTGAAAACATTTGTGTTTGTTCTTATCATTTCCAGTCAGGCAGATGAAGTATTAGGCTAATATCTTAATTAATACTGCTGGAATGTATCTTTACCACCTATTAACTTTAGTTTCTCAAAATATTGTGCCCTTTCCTGTTTACTGAATCCTTCTCTTTATGATGATTAGCAGGTTCCACATTTGGGTTTTTTTTTTTCGTGGTTTAGACTGCATAAAGTAGCAGAACAACATATTCAGTAGTACATTAACTGTGCAACCCATGCTGTTATTTACATCCGATTACTGCCAATATGGCCGCATATCTGTGTAACTGACCAAACTGTGATGTAAGTGCAAACCCTCTATACATTTAACTCAGAAGCCATATCTTTATGAGCTTGTTGATTCAATACAAGCTAGCACACAAAGACTCACTGTTAGGAGACACTGACTACAGAATTACTTTGTTACGGACACTAAGAAAGATGTATTTACATGCTGGATGAAAGAAATCTGGCACCTTCTTTTATGACAGTGATTAGACAAGCATGAAAGCTACACTACACTGATTCTGGTGGCAGGAGTCATTTCAGTTCAGACCGTTTGAGAACTTCATTCTAACTTACATGAACAAAATGGCTCACTCATCTTGCCGGATCCACTGTGACGCTTCTGATCTGCAGAGACCAAACATGAAGATCTGTGACTAAAGCACCTCTTACATCACAGCAGATGTTATTACAGTCCAGACTACAAATGTGACAGCAGAGCCATTATTTCTTGCTCAGACAGACCGATTATTGATCTCCACCCTGCATATTACACCCTCTTGAGAGGCTCCGAATCAGCATGAAGAGGAGTATTGATGATATATTGATATGCATTCTTTTATTTACTTTACCCATAAGGCCTTTCACCTCTCTCCTAACAAATCAATTGCACATACAGCATAAAGCTTCTTTTCTGGGTCACAGGCTGTCATTCTCTATTTAGTCTGAGAGTAGCTTTGAAGTTTGTCTTGTGACTGTCAGACTTGCCTATGCATGAGAATTGGGACTAAAGGGCCTGATCTAAGGTCAGTCTAAAACCATAACATTGGGTTGGGAATACATTACTTTACAAAAATGCTGGAACCAAATGATGCCATTCATAATACCAGCAGGAGAGAAACAAAACGATTTTTGACAGTGTTTCAGCATTGTTATTAAGTGCCAACACTATTTAAAAAGTTTAGTAATATTATTTGGAAAGATTTGCACCCTAATTAACATATGAATGTTAATTGAGTGGCTGCAATTGTCTCAGAGTTAAATCAAAGTCAAAAGTTTACATACACCTTGCAGAATCTGCAAAATGTTAATTATTTTAAAAGGGATCTTACAAAATGCACGTTATTTTTTATATAGTACTGACCTGAATAAGATATTTCACATAAATGACATTTACATACAGTATAGTCCACAAGAGAGAATAATAGTTCAATTTATAAAAATTATTCTTAATACTATATTGTTACATGAATGATCCACAGCTGTGTTTTAAAAGTTGTTCATGAGTCCCTTGTTTCTCCCGAACAGTTAAACTGCCTGCTGTTGTTCAGAAAAATCTTTCAGGTCCCACACATTCTTTGGTTTTTCAGCATTTTTGTGTATTTGAACTCTTTCCAACAATGACTGTATGATTTTGAGATCCATCTTTTTACACTGAGGACAACTGAGGGACTCATATGCAACTATTACAGAAGGTTTAAACACTCACTGATGCTCAAAAAAGAAACACAATGCATTAAGAGCCAGGGGGTGAAAACTTTTTGAATTTGAAGATCAGGGTAAATTTCACTTAGTCTGTCTTCTAGGAAACATGTAAGTATCTTCTGTAGATTCTGAAGGGCAGTACTAACTGAAAAAATATGATATTCTGGCAAAATGAAAAAATTGTACACATCATCATCCTGTTCAAAAGTTTTCACCCCTTGCTTTTAATGTATCGTTTTTCCTTCTGAAGCGTCAGTGACTGTTTGAACCTTCTGTAATAGTTGCATTTGAGTCCCTCAGTTGTGCTCAGTGTGAAAAGATGGATCTCAAAATCATACAGTCATTGATGGAAAGGGTTCAAATACACAAAAATGCAGTATTAAGAATCAAGTGTATGTAAACTTTTGAACAGGGTCATTTTTATAAATTAATAAACTAAATAAACTATTATTTTCTCTTGTGGATTATATGTAAATGTCATCTAAGTGAAATATCTTATTCAGGTCAGTACTACATAAAAACATGCATTTTGTATGATCCCTCTTACCTTATTTTGGTAAAATAATTTACATTTTGCAGATTCTGCAAGGTGTATGAAGACTTTTGACTTTAACTGTAGAAAAAAAAAAATAGAAGTGCAGTATTGCATTATTGCAACAATATAATTATGAACAATCTGGAAACATTATATGGAATCAGGAAAACCAAAATCATTAAATTCCTTACGATTCCCATCCCTAGTAAAATTTTCATCCTTTGAGCTCATGTACCAAGAACAGCGTTTTCTTCTCTTTTGATCTCTTCATCTCCATCTTTCCTTCTCTATACATAATGAAAATAGCAGAGTAAATAGTACCATAAAGAAAGAGGCCCTGCTTGGGCACTGAGTGGGATTTAATTGACCATATGGGGGCGTTGGAGTTGAACTCTGACCTTACTCCCATCAACCCTTGGGAGTGCCTTAAAAATGATATAATGGACAGAAAGGTGGGCCAGCAACTCAGGCCTAAAAGCATTGTACATATGAACAAACACTTACATACTATAATATCTGTATTAAAGGCACCTCCTAACATTTCTCTGTAAACTTGCTTGCAAGACTGCGTTGTTTCTCACACTCACCTATCGCTGATGGACAGCTCGTGTTTTGAGTTCGCTCAGCAGTCTGCCACTTGATTAGACTCCCCGCCATGGCACTTCTTTCCTCCGTTGCCAATGTTCTCTCCCCCCCTCCGCTCATGCATATGGAGAAGCTTAATTTAAAAGGACAACAGCGCTGCCTTAAGATCTGTCGCAAAGAGACAACATAGACTGACACATGAGTACAAAACAATGCAGGCCATTCGGTGTCCAGGGCAGCGGTGAATGTGAAGGAGTGCCGGACAGGGGTTTCGTGAGCCTTTGAAGGGGGAAAACCAGATTTTTAAGCGTTAGATCTCACTGTAAAAATTGCTAATGCATATTTTCCAGTTTACGAAATATTTTGAGTCTCAAATACTAAAAAAAAATGCTCTTTCTTGAAACGACGTAAGAACCTTTGTCAGATCAACAAAATTGCCCCGAATGTTGTCCCAACTCAGTTGTCTGAACAAATAATTTCATATTGTTGAAATGTTAAGGCTTTGTGAGTTCCCTGCATGCATTGCAGCATGAATAAATTATGCAGTTACTGTTATAGGATTATTGTTTTGCTGTTTGCTGACTTACTTTAAACTTTTTGTTGTTGCTTTGTCATTATTGTTAGTTAATTGTTGCACTGTGATGTAAAGAGCTCATTTTTAACATTTGTTGACTGCCAACATTCTTGAGGTTTGTGTGTCTAGTTTTGAGGCCTAGAGTATGTTCAACCACTTATATCTGTTTGCTGGATATCTTAGTCTTGTAAGATGCATTACAAACAAAGACAATGTTGTTTACAAACCTTATGTTATCCATTAAGGTTTCTATAACATTTCACTGTTTGTCATTTATAAATAAACAAAAAAAAAAGATACATAAAAAAATTAATTACCTCAACGACAGTAATTGCTGTTTCAGTTGCTGTGACTTTTTCTATTAGCAAAATAAGACCATCAGCATTGCATGAACAAATTTATGCTTTACTGAGTATCTTCACTGAAAAAAAAAAACTAAAAAACTATTGATGCAGTCTTACTGCATCAAGTTCCCTTACTTTTTGACGTTTTCTCAACTATTTGTTTTTTACAGTGTTCTTATTTTTTACTAAAATGTGTAATTTTTGATGTTTAAATGTTCATCTGTTACAATTTAGTGCACAGACACAACTCTGTCATGAGTTTTGTAATTCTTTGTGGTGCAAAAATCTTATTTCCTGATAGTTTACTCAACCCCATGTCATCTAAGATGTTCATGTCTTTCTTTCTTCAGTCAAAAAGAAATCCAGGATTTTTCTCCATATAGTGGACTTCAATGGGCATCAACAGGTTGAAGGACCAAATTGCAGTTTCAATGCAGCTTCAAAGGGCTCTACACGATCCCAGCCAAGGAATAAGGGTCTCATCTAGCAAAACGGTCGGAAAAACAAACGATTTTCAGAAAAATACAACTTCATATATTTATTTTAACCACAAACGCTCATCTTGCACTAGCTCTATGACTTCACCCATTACGTAATCACGTTGGAAAGGTCACACATGGTTAGTTCTTCTATGTTCTTCATCTGTGTACTTGAATTCAAAAAGAAAATCTAATTTTCTCCTCCAACTTCAAAATTGTCCAACATTTGACTTTGCACGTTCGCTTTGTAAACACTGGGTCAGCACTTCCACCATCATCATGCGTGACCTTTCCAACGTAATTGTGTAATGCATTAAGTCGACCTAGACGAGCACTTTTTACAAAATGACCAATCGTTTCACTAGATAAGACCCTTATTCATTGGCTGAAATCGTATAGAAACCTTTAAAGCTGCATTGAAACTGAAATTTGGACCTTCAAACCATTGATCCCCATTGAAGTCCACTATATGGAGAAAAATCCTGGAATCTTTTCCTCAAAAACCTTAATTTCTTTTCAACTGAAGAAAGAAATCGCTTACATTGTAGCACTCTTTGTCTGAAAGCACCTGCTGCTAAATTAATGAATATAAGTAAACTTTCCCACGTGTCAAATGCTGCCTCTCATTAACTACCGACAACTAAATCGTTGCATATGTTTCAAGAAACGAGACCTTTTTGACTTCATACTGCTCACAAATCCGCAAGCAGATCCAGATCTGGCCTACGGTCGTCTGTTAACATGAATCTGAGAGTTTCAAGACGACACGAAGCTGTGCAACCTGCAAACTTTCTCCCAGAATGCAGTTCTGTTCAGCGTCAGCCCATTTGTGCCTTTGAGGGATTAGAGTGATGTCATCGGCAAGGTCTCAACCCTTTTCGCTGTCATCCTGGCTCAGGTCGCCGTTAAGTCCGAGCGGCGCTGCTTTTGCATGCGCTATAATTCAGACTGTGACTTTGATGATAATAGCACTAATAATGGCCTGACAGTGACGGATGGGTGCAGGCAATTTGGGGGCCTGTGAAGTGACCCTCGGCCCAATCAGAGCACTTCCAGGTTAAATGTGACCCCAGGCAGCCGGCAAAAAGGGAGAAGTGCTGAATGGATGAAGGGGAAAAAGAAAGAGAGAGAGAGAGGTGAGGCACTGAAGCGCTCCTCAGGATAAGAAGTAATTGCTGCTCTACGCCGTTTCTTCCCCGTTTGGATGCTTCTGGAAGATTCTGAGAGCTGAAACTCTGTCCGCGAACCACAGAGGCAGCCGCATTCGAGTCCCCAGAGCTACACCCGAAATTCTGCCGCCGTGCCAAAACCTTTCGGTTTCACAACCCAAGTCTTTGGCCGCAAAAACAGTTCTCTTAATCAGTCCAAACACCTCCCCGGGCAGCAGTGGGAATGCTTGGCCAGGCCATGTGTTAGACATTAAACGCAATCAGTGACGGCGTTTTTTGAGTGCTGGAGAGATTGAGAGGAAGGGAGATCCAGGTTGATAAATAGCAGAGCCACTCAAATGCCCGTCTGTTCACGGGGAGTCTGGGTAATCAAACCGAGGCCTGTTTGCTTTATTTATGCCGCACGTCAAAATGAGAGATTTATCGTTATTGCGAGGCAGCTCTTGATTAGTGAGGAGAATGTGGGAAGCTAACCTGGAAAAGCTCCACTGGCGTTTAACATCTTCTCGTCGGGATGAGCACAAACCGAACGACGGCTCGCCAGCGAGACGCATGTCGGCGAAGACGGAGAAGCGACAAGGATTGAGCGTTCTTTGCGGCGAACGCAATTCTCGGCGCGGCATTTTCTCATGATTGCTGTACGAAAGCGCTCTCCAACTCTGTTCAAAAACAACTAACATCTGATTGCCATTCATCCTTTAGCGGTGTCATCTGCAGATGGGAATTGACACCAAAGACAACATGAGCTATGGAAATGATTAAGCAAGACCTCCACAGCAAATAGCTCGGTTGTGCAGTACTATAATTTCAATTTCCTTCGCAAACAACTGTTTCAATATACGCCTGGACAAACCAAATAAACACTTCTGACGTACTTACGGTTTCTTGAGACATATAACCTTTTATCTTTGCCTGCCAGAAACAAACGGCATGTTAGGAATTAGCGCGAGGCTCTTCCCTCTAGGTCAACACCGTTCCTCGCCGTTCCTGTACTTTTCCATTAATCCTCCTCCATCTCCCTTAATCATAGCGCTGGCCCGGCGACTTGAGAGGCGCCAAGTAACACGTAACCTGTCAGATCCAGCGAGGGAAAAATGAATTAAGTCCGGAGGGTAAAGTTGGGACGGAGAGAAGTGTGAGTGGGCCGGGTATTGAGCCCTGGGGCACCCCGAAAGTCATAACTCAGAGCTTAGGTACCGTGGCCCGCCTCAGGAGTTACCGTCTGCCAATTGATTTAGTGTCATCTGAGGTCTTGGCCGCCTCTTACGATTATGTGCCTTATTAAGTGATTCTCTGAGCATGACAGCTTTAGGATATTAGGTGCTACTTTCTGTGGCCCTTTCCTAAGTACATGAATCGCCTGCTTTTATTAGGCTGAAGGACACTGCATCTCAGTCCTGGACTGATGGTGTGAAACCTTTGCTTAAGTGTAGTCCCTGCTCAGTTTTGAGTGTTTCATAACATCACCAGTTTTCACATTTTGAGGTCACGACCTTCGACGTCGACGTTTCTGAAAAACCGAAACACAAATATTTTAGTACCAAAACCCGCTGTAATACCAAGTGAGCGTGTTTCCTTTAGGAGGACATTTCCTTTGCGGAGTGTTTGTTTTCTTTCACCTTTTGTTTGATGGGAAGGTTACGCAAACATATATAAAAGAATGATTTTTGTTTGATGTGTGTATGTCCGTGCCTGCGCGTGGATGTTTATGCGTGCGCAGATAAGCCAAAATTGTGAGTTAAATATTGTCGTAGACATCCATTAGCCAAGTGCAACAAGTACAGGGGACTTTTGACCAAAGTTACAACTGCAGGATTATTTTATCAGAAATCACATACACAGAGTTCCCAGAACTCACCAGGAGAAATCTCTTCATCCTCCATGTTGGATCAAATTCCTGAAGTACTAGAAATGCTGTTTACTGTGACTCCAGGGCTTCGTGCATTACTGGAAATAGACAAAGAGACACCAAAAAAAGATTAAGTAAATATTACACTGTCAGTAATGGCAAAACATATCCTGAGCACTTTGGTGATTTTATTGTTTGAATCACAACTGGGCTGAGTTCAGAATTTAAGAATTAACTTTAATTCCACTGGTCATTCGATAAGAAATCAGCAAAAAAGAACTATGAAGGATCACATGACACTGAAGAATGAAGTAATGATGCTGAAAATTCAGCTTTGCATCACAGAAATAAATTACATTTTTAAAATATATTCAGATAGACAACAGTTATTTTAAACTGTAATAATATTTAGAAATACTACTGTTTTTTAAATATATTAAAATAAACAACAGTTATTCTAAACTGTAATAATATTTCAAAATATTACTGTTTTTACTGTATTTTTGATCTAATAAATGCAGCCTTGGTGAGCATTAAAGATTTCCTTCAAAAACATATTTACATATTTCTACAAAAAAGTATTTAACAAGGTGTTTTTATTTCTGAAATCACAACTGGGCTGACAGAATATAAGAATTAACTTTAATTGCACTGGTCATTCAGTAAGAAATATTTCTTGAGAAACAAATCAGTGAAATGGAATTATGAAGGATCACATGACACTGGAGAATGGGGTAATGATGCTGAAAATTCAGCTTTGCATAACAGGAATAAATTACATTTTTAAAATATATTTAAATAGACAACAGTTTTTCTAAATTGCAAAAATATTTTTGAAATATTACTGTTTTTACTGTATTGTTCATTTAAGACATGCAGCTTAAGTGAACATTATAGGCTTCCTTCAAAAACATATTTACATATTCCTACAAAAAACGTTTTTAACAAGGTGATTTTATTGTTTAAATCACAACTGGGCAGAATTTCGAATTTTAGAATTAATTTTAACTGCACTGATCATTTAATAATAAATGTTTAAATAGAAATAGAATTATGAAGGATCACATGACACTGAAGAATGGAGTAATGATGCTGAAAATTCAGCTTTGCATCACAGAAATAAATTACATTTTTAAAATATATTCAGATAGACAACAGTTATTTTAAACTGTAATAATATTTAGAAATACTACTGTTTTACTGTATTTTTAATTTAAGAAATGCAGCCTTAGTGAGCATTAAAGACTTCCTTAAAAAAACATATTTACATATTCCTACAAAAACATATTTAACAAGCTGATTTTATTGTTTAAATCACAACTGGGCTGAACTCAGTATTTTAGAATAAATTTTAATTGCACTGGTCACTCAGTAAGAAACATTTCTTGAGCAGCAAATCAGCAAAATAGAACTAAAGGATCACATGACACTGAAGAATGAAGTAATGACGCTGAAAATTCAGCATTGCATCACAGAAATAAATTATATTTTTAAAATATATTCAAATAGAGAACAGTTATTTGAAATTGTAATAATATTAGTGTTTTTACTGTATTTTTATTTTAAGAAATGCAGCCTTGGTGAGCATAAAAGACTTCTTTCAAAAACATATTTATAAATTCCTACAAAAAAAAAAAAAAAAAAAAAAAAAAAAACGTTTTTAACAAGCTGATTTTATTGTTTGAATTACAGCTGGGCTGAACTCAGAATTTAAGAATTAACTAATTGCAAAGGTCATTCGATAAGAAATATTTCTTAAAGGCAAATCAGCTAAATAGAATTATGAGGGGTCACATGACTGAAGAATGGAGTAATGGCTGCTGAAAATTCAGCTTTGCATCACAGAAATAAATTACATTTTTAAAATATATTTTAATAGACAACAGTTATTCTAAATTGTAATAACATTTTGAAATATTACTGTTTTTACTGTATTTTGGATCTAATAAATGCAGCCTTGGTGAGCATTAAAAACTTCCTTCAAAAATGATATAAATACTTACTTTTATATTTATTTCATAAATTAATTGATCTCTCTGTCAGCCTATAATGCTCTCAAACATTCAGAACTTTAAAACAAGGCTTTGTCGAGTCATCACTCAAAGTTTGCCTTCATGCCACTTCCTTTGTTTTGACAAACTTTTATATTTCTTTTACAATTCAACTATTTCAAATGTAAATTGCAATTCTGTATCCTGTTTGCTCCCTCAATTCAAATTCAAAAATTAAATTGGAATTTAAAACACATTCTCAGTTAATTTCTGAATGACAGCCAACCCTGATTTGAATTAAATAATGTGACCGCATTGTGGGACACAGACACCTCATATTAAGGATCAGCTCAAACTTTACATTCATCAAGAATATGAAACACCAAACATGAAACTGTAGTACAGCCAATGTGTTAAAGCTATAATCGTTCCACAAAGACACATTCAAAACATAACATGCTGAGAAAATTTTAGTGATATGTTTCCAGGGTCAGGACTTTGAACCTTTATTCAAGAGTATTTACTGCTGAATCTCTCTGCCAGGGGACTTTGACAACATGGCATTATGTGCAATTTATGTCAGGCTTGGTTTTGTGTGTGTGTTTATGTGCTTGAGCATGTGTGAAAAAAGACTGTGACAGAGATTGCATTCATATGTATGACCTTCCTCTTTAGAGGCACCGTCAGAGATCACAGTCAGTGTTGACAGAGATATTTCTCCCATGCATTGCAGCGGTGAGGGCTGCTGTCTAAATGCTTACTCACTAGGCGCCGACTACACAGGCCGCCAGCAGAGCCAGCCGGTGGCCCTGAATGCCCTTTTGCTGACTAGACTCTAGCAGCCAATAAATGGAGCTGTCACCCCTGTCAATCTTGCCTTCTCTGACACAATCGCCCTATCACACCCACACATGCCGTCCTGCCCGCCTCAATTATGTCCCTAAAAGGACAGCTTTCTGTGACAGCCCTACCTCTTGCATGACGGAACGCAAAGATAGCCAATCATCTCATTCTCCGCCCTGATTTGAGAGAGAGAGAGAGAGAGAGAAAGTGAGAGAGAATTACTTTTTTAATGCATTTTTTTTTTTTAAATATGTAGCTTAATAAATCAATCTCTTTAATTTATGGAGCATATTATTTTTTTTTAAAATGTTATCATAAAATCTTTTCCCACAAGACATGAGCATGTGATACTATCACTAACATCACATAACATTTCACGATACTTTAAAAAGAACATAACAATTAAGAAACTGACTGAGGAAGTCCCAAAACCAGTCGTAAGTAGCAATAGTCAAAATTATTGATTTTCCTTTTATGCCAAAAATCATTAGGATATTAAGTAAAGATCATGTTCCATGAAGATATTTTGTAAATTTCCTACCGTAATTATATAAAAACTTTCAAAAAAAATTAGTAATAAATAAATGTATAAATCTCAATTTCAAAAAAACTGCCCCTTATGACTGGTTTTGTGGTCCAGGGTCACATGTCTCAGATTCCTGTAGTTTCATGGATAACCTGTAACACAAGGCAAGACAAGGCCAGGAACACACAGTGAACATATGAGGTGGTTTAATCAAAAATTTTGAAAAAGGCCTCAGAACTGCTTTTGGAGGCTGGCTGGTCCAACCGCATCTTGATGCTGTATCGCCCTCTGCTGGATGTACGATTGATGCACAGAATTGCTGTAAAAACAGTATGTATGTACCACAGGTTTTTAATATGTGAAACATTTGTTTTGTTTTTTTCTTTTTTGGCACTTTTTTCCAATACATATAGTTTCAAAGCAGCTTTACAAAAAATGCATGTTTCAACATATGTCATGCAGTTATTTAACATCACATATGCATTTAAGCAGAAACGTATATCGTAAAGCAATGCTTCTATAATGTGATAATTATGATTATAATATACAGAACCATTTAAATCAACGTTTTAACAGCAATCAATCATTTTTTAAAATCCTGTTAAAAGGATTAAAAAGGTATCTTACTTGATTAATAGTCCTACGTCGTCTTCCAAGAGTATTTTCATAACCATAATAACAAAAATACTCATGGAGGTCTCATTTCAGAAGTTCTAATTCAGTGTCACATAATCCTTCAGAAATCATTTTAATATGCTGATTTAAAAAAAAAAAAAAAAAAAATCATAAAAATCTTTTTTTTTTTTTGGGTGGATACTCTAATACATTTTTGTGAACAAACACCTGTTATTGTCACAGTGCTGCCATCACTAATATGTGACCCTGGACCACAAAACTAGTCATAAGTAGCACGGGGATATTTGTAGCAATAGCCAAAAATACACTGTATGGGTCAAAATTACAGATTTTTCTTTTATGCCAAAAATCATTAGTATATTATGTAAAGATCATGTTCCATGAAGATATTTTGTAAATTTCCTACCGTAATTATATAAAAACGTAATTTTTGATTAGTAATATGCAATGCTAAGAACTTAATTTGGACAACTTTAAAGCCGATTTTCTCAATATTTTGATTTTTTTTTGCACCCTCAGATTTTCAAATAGTTGTATCTCGGCCAAATATTGTCCTATCTTAACAAACCATACAATAATGGAAATCTTAAAAAATACTCTTACGACTGGTTTTGTGGTAAAAAGTAAAACAAAACGATAGTAATTCTACCTTCACAGGCCTGTCAGAAGATCCTTCATTCCACTTCTGAAGCTTTAATGTCGAGTATGTCACATTCAGATGCTTTAGGTTGAAGAGAACTTTTATTATATATGTATTTTTGTACTTTTTTGGTCTTTTTTTCTGTAAAATATGCAACAAAAGGATACAAATATAACAGAAATTGCAACTAACATGGTATTTTGACCTACAGTTCCCTACAATTCTCTATGGAAATGATTCATGCGGTAAGATCTAAATTAACCTGTTTATTATTCAGCTAATGGGTTACACCAACAACATAAAATTTAATAGCTTAACTAAATAAGATAAAACAACAGTTATTTGGCTACATTATGACATTTAATTATTCAACACTGACAGGTTACCTTTTTTGTAAAACGTTTAAAATAATATTTTTCTCTAGCTGGATATCTGCTATGGTTGTCATCTCTTAGCAAATCGTACGTTGACGTTTGACGTAACGTTCAAGTGGAGCCCGCTGTGGCTCTCTGCCTGAAAACTTTATCATTTATTTCTCGAAACGACTTTTCCTTGATTACTTTCCTGTTGACTATACACTCTGTGAAACCTCTCCATTCCACGGGTCTCCTCATATATTCAGAGCCTTGTCGCCGTGTTTACCCTTCGCGAGGATAAATCGTATTTTTTCCTCTCCCGCGCTCCCATCTCGCGCGTTCTGAATGGCGCGAAGGTTTATTTGTTTAGGAGAGCGGCATTTATTTTCCGCCTGCTCTGTTTGGGCAGATGGCGGGTCTCGCCGCGCCAAGTGGACCCGGGTGTTTATTTGAAATGGGGCGTGCGGCACGCGAGGGTATTGAGGAGCCCCGCGGACCATGTGTTCCTCTGGGCGCCCTGATTGGGTGACGCGGAGTTGGCAGGCGACCTGACGAGAAACAGGAGACAAAATGGCGGGACGCGTCTCTCTGTGAGCTCAGGCCTTCCATACGGCGTTTGGATCTGCTTGGAAGCAACTGGCTTCATGGATGGATTCATTTCATGAGATCTCGAGATCTAGCACAACACATATGTTCATGTGATTGTAAGTCCTCATGACAGAGCGGTGTAATTTGGTACCATACTTAAGGAAAGCACCCTTATAGTTAAATAACACAGGCCTGCAAAATACACCACGCTATTCAGTTCTTCCAAGAAACGGACGATTAAAATAGTTCATACGTTTCTCTTTCAGCAGTTTGAGCAGCACTTAATATTCCGGAGGAACATGCCAGGAATGTGAATGTCATGAACACTTGATTTATTAATTGTTGAAAAATAGGTTTTCACTTCACAGTAAGGTGTAATTTTAGTGATTTTATTCCAGATTTATTTTTAGTACCACTGTGGTAGCTAAATAGTAAAAGTGTTAAATTGTTCAGTAGATTAAAAGTGAAACTGTGTGTGTGCATGAAATCCTCATCTTTTCTACGAATGTGTTGAGTTGATAATGCATGTTTTAAAAAAGGTGCATTTGTTTTAAACAAAAACTAATTTTATGTGGCCCAAGGTGATTGACAGCGCACATTAAATTAGCCACACCCCATAAGTTTAGCCCTGCCCTGCATTTGAGGACGTCATTTTTTAGAGGAGCCAATCAGTACAGAACCAATCCATCAATGTCAGCTCCTTAGCCAATCAGGGAGCATATGCTAAACAGCTGACAACCAATCACGCTCAGCTTGTTCACTCCGTTTTCTATAAATGCAGCAACCCCTTGCTGTGCGGTGTGATTTGAGTGATAATGTGAGTGAGGTTAGACTTTAATGATTTGTGCTGCTCTTCGAGTGATTATGGATTTTAACTTCTGCAGCTTAAAGGAATTATTTTAGATTATTAAACCATCATATTTGGGAGAAATGCAGTCCCCATCACACATACACAACATCTAAACACATACAAAATTTTCATTTTTGTGTCATATACGTGTCTAATCGCCACAGTTCACCTGGTCTACAAAGCTTAACAACTACCACACAGTCTCTTTCACATAAACTCTCGCTCTTTCGGTTATCCATAACCAGCAGTAAGATTTCCTCATGTCAAGCGTGACATGATGCCAATGCGTGAAATATGAGGAAGAGTTCAAAGGTCTCACCATATGCCAACTGGCTCCTATGATGTAAAACACAATCCACATTGCCTGTACTTCCCATATGCCACTTATGCCCAATTATGGGTGATCATGTGACCAATCAGTGTTTCAGAACTGAACCACCTCATAACTCATTGATTTATAGAGTCAGCTTGATGTTTTGATCAATATTATATGCTCATAGCTGTCTTAAAGCTCACCTTTATGTAGATAATAAACACCATTAAGTGCAATTGACTTACTTTATTAGATACTTTTATTTTGAAGATTTTCCAACTATATACACATATAGAGTGAAACAGAATGTTGTTTACTGGGACAATATGTTTATATTTAATCATTTTATATTTTAAATATATTTAACACATAATATAATTTATAATATAATCATTCTGTGTCATATCTGTTTTTTTTTTTTTTTGTTTGTTTTTTTTTTTTTTTTGTTGTTGTTGTTGTTGTTTTTTCATATTTCATATAAATAAGTCTCTTATGGGAACCAAAGGTGCATTTATGCAAACAATATTATGTAAACAAAATATTATGTAATATTATGTAAAATAGGGATCAGGCAAAATCACATGTTTTGGTGACATCAGCCGCTGTTTATTTTATTTTATTTTATTTTATTTTTAATTTTACTGGGACAAAACATTTATATGGAATAATTTATATGTTAAGTATAATATAATACAATATAATATAATATCTCATTCTGGGTCATCAAGATTTTATTTTTTTATTTTTTTAAATAAGTCTCTTACAATCACCAAGGATGCATTTATTTAAACAAAAATATGAAAAAATCAGTAATATTATGTAATATAGGGATCATTTTTGGTGACATCAGCCTCTGATTATTTAATTTAATTTATTTTTGTTATTTTATTTTATTTTTTACTGAGACAATACATTTATGTGGAATACATTATATTTTAAGTATAATATAATATAAAATATATATAATATAATTCATAATGTTATATTATTGGCCTATAGTTTACATATTATATAATATTTAATTACATAATAATTAAGTTAGAACCTAACGAAGAATTTATTTTAATCAACTGATTTTTATTTTTAATTATTTAAATTAAAATTTTTGACATGATATGACAGACAGTCATATGACAGTTAATGTACACAGCTAGAAAAAAATGTCTTCATACATTCAAAATTAAATTAAATTTAAATTAAATGACATTAAATTAAATTAAAATGGGCATTACACTAGCAGTAAAGAGCCAATAGGAGGTGTAAAATATAATAGGTGAAAAGTGACAAGATGCAACCAATGCGTAACATAATTGAAAATAGCTACAAATCTATTCGATTAGGATCATTAGGATTTAAGATATTTAATCAAGGCCAGGCTTTCTTCACCTGTACTCCCTGAAGTTTGTAAAAAAACAAGAAGGCCTGATTTCACAGAGGCCAGGATTAGGCCATAGTTCAATTAGGACATTAAAGTACTTTTTATAAATATGCTTTAGAAAAAACATTACTGGTGTGCATTTGAGACGAAACAAAGTCACTGACATATTTCATATTTCTCTCAGTTGAAACAGCTCAGACTTACATTTTAGTTTGGGACTAGGCTTAAGCCTTGTCTCTGAAACTAGAGGGAAATGTCTTTGTTAAGGCTGTCATATTTCATTGACAGTTGTCAGTCAGAATCCCCCTCTGCCCCATTGAATTATGAATTGTGTTAATGGATCTATAACTCCACTGAATTATGAATATATGGTAGAGCTTACACGACAGCATTTGTTTGGCTATATGAATGCCTACAGCTTTATGTCATTTATGCATAGTTTATCTTTCATTTATGCAAGTTTGTCTTTCATCATGTCAATATAAACTACTCAGTAC
This sequence comes from Labeo rohita, assembly GCF_022985175.1. Lineage (NCBI taxonomy): Eukaryota > Metazoa > Chordata > Actinopteri > Cypriniformes > Cyprinidae > Labeo > Labeo rohita. The sequence goes on along the minus strand of NC_066871.1, from coordinate 29,085,024 downwards.
AGAGGAAACAAGGTCAGTTTTGTCAAGGCGAAAAAAGAGAAATATGTAGATGAATCTTCTCAAGGATAAGCCCTTGAGGAAATTAGCGTGCAGTGGTGACCTCGCGGAGGGCTGTATTTCGGGATGAGCCCACAGCATTTCGTGTCTCTATCCTATGAAGCGGTCTGTGACAGATGAAGGGGCCGTTCTTTCATCCGGCGCTTCTTCACTTTGAAGCACTTTGTGAGAGCAGCTGCAAGCGATCTGAAATCTATTAACACCCGCTACTCTCTCAAAAACACATTTCCTGAGGATGTGAAGATGCAGCGACACGTGTGTGTGTGTGTGTGTGTGTGTGTGTTTGTTCGCTTTATGACCCCTCTGTATAAATACATGCAGGAAGAATGATGCCATAAATGATGAATTTCTACAAGGGTTAAAAATACATACATGATATGTTTGGGGAAAAGGATGCTGCTTTGCTGGTCCTAGCTGGTTTTAGATGGTCTCACATCCTGGCCAAGCTGGTCTGATTTCCCAGCCTGGTCTGATTTAGACCAGAAACCATCTTAAGCCTTAGGTTTCAAGGGATAGCTCACACAAAAGTGAAAATTCTGTCATCTGTCATTTATGCACACTCAAACCTGAATGAGTTTCTTTTTTCTGTTAAACACAAAAGAAGATATTTTGAAGAATGTTGGTACACTGTAAAAAACAATTTGTTGAGTCAGCTTAAAATAATTTGTAACCTGGCTGCCTTAAAATTTTAAGTTCAGTCAACTCAAAAAAAGTTTATTCAACTTGAAATGTTAAATTACACTAAGTGACAACTTAGATATTTGAGTTGAATCAACTTAAAATTTGAAGGCAGCTGGGTTACTTACCCATCTGTTAAGTTTAGCAAACACAAATATCTAAGTTGTTACTTAGTACAACTTAACATTTCAAGTTGACTAAACTTATTTTAGTTGACTGAACTTAAAATTTTAAGGCAGCAGAGTAACAAATTATTTTAAGCTGACTCAACAAATTGTGTTTTTTATTTTTTTACAGTGTAACTGAACAGTTGCTGGTAGCCATTGACTTCTATATTATTTTGTTTTCTTACTATGGAAGACAATATCTACCAGCAACTGTTTATATATCTTCTTCTGTGTTCAGTATATATATTTTACATTGAGCACGAATTCATTAGGTGCTGAGAGTTTGGCTTTCTCAAGCTTTCCCATTTGTCCACTAGATGGCGATAATGACAAACACATCAAAATCATTCACCACAAAGTCAACGTCTGAAAAATAGCTGTGCTTGTGAGAAAACACATTCAGTCAGTGACAGAATTAGATATTTGTTTGTTTATTTGTTTGTAGGTCGTTTATTGGGAGCGGGGATTTAGTTAGAGTGGTTTTTGTTTATTCTTTTCTTTGATTTAGCTCTTCTCAAGTCCTGCTCCCTGGTTCAGTGTTTTTTTTCCCCTTCCTTTTTTTTCATATTTTGTATTTCTCCCCTGACTGACTGTTTCCGATTTTGTTATTTGTAAATAAATGCACCATCTTTGCTTTGGAATCCTCTTGTTTTGTGTTTTTTTTGGACTGGCATCTAGCAACCTTTACCAGGGTTAAACGAGATCTGGGTTCATTTTTATTATGTTTAAACGTCTCTACCCCTAAAGGCCCCGGAAACGTAACAACTGTATAGTTTTCCACCGAAATTTCAAACATTTGTTTACATTCGTTTATACTTTAATTAATGACAATTCTACTCGATTTCACAGTTTCAATTTTTTTTTTTTTTTTTTTTTTTTTTTTTTTTTTTTTTGTAAATTCAGCTTGATTTTCTATTTCAATTCAAGCTCGTAAAAAATTGCAATGACCTTCACCACTGGAGTCACTACGTACGTCACTGATTTATGGAATTTAAAGCAACAACTACATTTAACTTTCTGAATTCAACTTTTTCACATAAAAAGAAAAAATACTCCAAGAGGTGCATCCTACTGGATTTTTTTGCCCGGTAAGTTTAGTATGTCTAACAAGGTAAAGAAAGTCCATTATAAAATCCTTCATAAAATCTATCCTCTCCTCCATTTCTAAACGTTCATATTGTTCATTTTGTGGTCTTATGGAAGAATCAGCTGCACGTTTATTTTTTGATGTTTTGGCACTAAATCTGGTTCATCCTTAAGGATGTTACTTGTTAAAACACATTTCTCTTGAATATGTTATTAATTTCTTTATTTTGTATGAAAAATTCTTTATTCATAAGCAAAAATGGTGTATGTGCTCTATTTGTCTTCCTTTTTTCCTTTTTGAAATGTAACTCTCTAATATTATCCCTTAGACTTACACAAAATCAAATTTTATTTATTTTATATATTTTATTTATTTTATTTCTACGTTTTTTTTTTTTGCTGATTTTTATGAGAATGTCTTTAAAGATACGTTAACTTCATTACTGTGCTTTTCTCTGTCTATGTAAACCAGTGTTTGTTTTGTTGTTGATGTCAATGTTAATGTCGTTATAGTCATGTTTTCCTTGATTTTGCATGTATTATATTTAAAAAAAACAAACAAATCTGATTTCAATAGTTAGCTGTATTGTTTTATTTATTTTTTACCTTATCAAAAACTCAACTGCAGTTTGACTGAGATTAATTGGAATGCACAATGAAAAAAACATGATTTCTGAAAATTGTTTAAAACTGAGTTATCTGTTTTTGCACATTTTTCATTTACAATTACAACCTGAAATCTTGATGCTTAGAAAAAAAAAGTTATTGTGATCTTATCAGAACATAAAAATAGATTGCAATTGTAATTTCATCAAACATTTTGAACTATTTGAAACAATACCTGCATGTGAATTTTGACAGCGTTTGAGGGATGAAACAGAGGTCCAAAACTAAACACAAAAGTAAGATATCAAATAAAGAAAATTATTTTATGACAGTGAGGAAATATAGATATTAAAAAAAAGTCTTGAGAGAAAGTATGTAACCAGTGTTAGCTGCCGCTGTTATCCGGTCCGGCAGCGCGCACGCTCATTAAAGCGTCCAGGTCACGTGAATTACTGCGCACCTCTAGTGCTTTTTCTATTTCTTTCTATATAAATCGGCGAATGTAGTAAATAAAAATAACATTTTAAATTCAAAAACGTTATTTGCTGCCGTAAGTGTTTAGCTAAATTTATAGCAGCCTATTTTAAATAACAGATAAATAATAACTAAAAAAAAAAGAAAGAAGAACAAGAAGTAGAAAAGTTGAAGAGTTGTGACGATGTAACATGCTGATGATTTTAAAAATCCACAGTCATTTTTTATTGTTTTATTTATTTAATTTATTTTAGTGTATGAGCGCAATGGCAAATATTAACATTTTGTTAAAATGTTACGCTAATAAAGAGGTTAATTTTAACATGTCTCATTTTTGAGTCTCAGTATATGTCGTGTTAAATTTGTGTTTTTCTTACACTGAATGCGCATTAATTAATGTGCACATAATCACTTTTTTATTTTTAATGATCACCAGATGAAAAATACGAAATCGCCATTACAGAATTAAGCTGCATCATTTAACAGAACTATAGCAATAAATCCACTTTTAATATAGTGTATGGCATAACCTTTATTTATTTTAATACAAACCATTCTGGTTACTTTTTAGGTTTATGGGAAAAAGGAATTTGCCTTTTCATGGTGTCAGTGATAATTATTATTTAACGTGTGATCAACTAATGCTGTTAAGAATGTGATTTAAATTAGGCTAAATATAATTTGATATAAGAACGGATTTTAGATCACTGTGGATTTTGTGTAAATTGTCATATAGGCTACTGTTTAAAACGTGTTAATAATTACCATGTGCGGTCTAAATTGTACGCTATTCTTAAAATATATACTTTCTGATAGCCTGTTTAGACAGTGATATGATGGGCTATATGCGTTGTTATTTGTTATTTTTGTCGGCTCTAAAACTATCTTTACAAAAAATAAACCACAAAATTGAACCCCTAACTACTTAACCAAACATTTGGTTACCTTTTCTGTAACTGGTTATTATCAGTCTTACCAAATATTTTATTTTTTTAAGTTATTTATTTGCTATAGTGCTAACAAGTCAGATTCGACGGGCATTGGCTGTCTATACTGCATACGCCCGACTCTGAAAGAAGGAGTAAAAATGTGATTGGGTGTTGAAATTCTCCCCTGCTTTCAAACGTCAACACCCACCTTAAATATCTGCGGCCAGTCACGCTTTGATGACTCCACAGCAGCGTCTCTTTGGTTCAGACGTGTAGGCGGAGCCTCGGCTTCGCGATTTCCATTGGCCTACGCCATCCAATGGCAGTCTAAGCCACACCCTCTTTTTATTACTTTTAAACATATGCGTATTTATTCAGAATATTCAGTAAGGAACAAATCTGATTGGTCTACATTCACTGTTCTCTCACCAATAGAGAATCAGCATCGTTGTGGTATTGTCATTCGGCTTTGAAAAAACAGAAACGACCCCACAAGGGCTAAAAAGACTCATGTTTATTCGTTTTTAGTGACATTTTTGTGCATAATTATTTCGTGAAACCATACAGATTTAAACAACAGAAAACACGCAGTTTATTTTACTAGAAAATAAAATATTTCTGTTTTTATGTAAACACTTAATCGGAAAAACTTATTTTGTATCATCAAAACAATTTTTTTTACCTCTTAAATGCTATTACTTTCCATATTTATAAACTACAATACACGTAGTGTTTAGGTGTGGCTTTTAGGACAGTTCATTTTATTATTATTATTATTATAGTGGGCTGCATCATAATATTAATGCCTCTGTCTGGCTCATATCAATTTCATAATATTGCCTAAAATATTATATTAAAAAAACATACATTTTTTTAAATATAGCAAAATATTTAGTTATATATAGGCATAGTGTAACAGAACTTCATCCATTATTATTATTTTTTTTTTTTTTTTGACAAAAGTTTGTAAAGCAAAACAAAAATACAAAAACTGATAAAAGACTACAACAGGTTTAGACAATCAAGTTTTGACCAATTAAATAATAGGTCATGCTAAAAGAAAACATGACTGTACCTTCTCTAAACATAGTACTATATCAATATTTGCTAGGGTTACAAATAATTGTAATTGCTTTGAAGCTGCTTTGGAAATAGACATGTATTTGTGTACTGGTTGATTTTTGGTTCAGAACCCAGTAAGCAAATATGCTTCTTCATATCGTTTAAAAAACACAAATGACCTGTTACTCTTTAACAAAAAATATAAATATTTCAGCACTAAACATGAGATGCAACTGCCCATGTGCACTACTTCAATAATTAATTAAATTACAACTCATTAGAAATAAAAAAAAAATCCCTTGCAATAATTTACAGATTCCTTCAGGTCATGGAAAGTGTTATTTCAGAATTGACCACTTGATCTGCTCCTTTGCTGACTGTAACACCTGAAAAATAAAACAAGGTGAATTATTAGGATCAACCTCACCAAAAAAGAAGCATTACTCTGTATATGCAATTTAATAATGTGAGTTGTTAATCAGTTAATTTAATATGATTTTTTAGATGTATTTCATATTTTTTGTATATATTGTGAGTAATAATACTAAATAAGCCCCACACTGAAGCAATACAATATAGCTGTAAAACACTATTTATTTTTTTTTTTTTTCATTTTCATTTGAAAATGAAGGCACATTATTATGAAATGAAAAACACAATTAATTTATTTTGCATCATACCAGACTCAATTGTACAATAATAAGGCGTAACCAGCTAACAAAAATATGTTTTTGGTAAATGTTTTGCTAATGTTATTAATTGCTATTTCTGAATGTTCAAACTGCAAAAAAAAAAAACAAAAAAAACAAAAGGAAAACAGCCACCAGCTGCTGTATGGATTATGGATTTTATATAAAAGTCCATTTTGATCAATCACTACAATAGAATAAGACCATCACTAAAACTCCAAAAATAAAAAAATAAAAAAATAAATAAAAATAAATAAAAAAAGTTTTAATATAAACATTATAATAAAAAAAATCTGAGAGACTACAGAATAAATTATTACTATTACTAAAATTTTAAAATAATTTTAATAAGTTAAAAAAAAAAATCCATATTAATCAACCACTGTAATGAAGCACTAAAAGTGAGTCAAATAAAAAATAAAAATAAAAAAAAACAAATAAATAACACATGTCCCCAACATTGTTAAATCTAGTCACTGATATTAAATGGAAATGTTATTTGTGTAAAAAAAAAAAAGGAACATTCAGTTTTATAATTTTGCAAACATTATGGGAATGCTACTTTTGAATGTTCTCTGAAACAAGAACAAAAATGTTTCTAAAATAAAATAAAACAATCAGTGAAGAGTGTATAAACAATGTTTTGTGCTAACGTTTTGAGAGCAATATTAAAGACCAGAAAACTTTGAACAAATGTTCTATTAACATTACTTTAAAAACATGTGTTCATGACTTTGAGAGAATTCTGCCAGAATACTGATAGGTATGTTCTTAATGATAAAACTCCCAACCACACTAACAATTTTATGTTACGGCCACAAGGGGGCATCTGAAGACCACAATATTACTGCGTTTCCTAACACTTTCTTAATCAATGGTGATGCCTCTTTTATAATTAAACTTCACTTTAAATTAGTTTCAGTCCATTATCTACTATATTATGCTTCTGTTACCATTCTGCTATAATGTTTAAAGATTTCCCTTAAAGGCTAAATAACATTCTTAAGAGCTTCAATGCACATGCATGTCTACTTCATCATGCATATATGTGTGTGGGTGTCCAACAGCACATATGTGTGAGTGTTCATGCACTTACATTAGAGGTGAGAGCCAGTTTTTCAGTGATGTGCTGTCAAGGTTAGAGTTAGTAGCAGAGGTTAGAGCGAGACTAAAATCAGCGCAGGCGTTAATGATGGTTAGACACAACACAAAACTTTTCAGACCTTTTAACAAGTTTTGAGCTTTACTTTGTGACAAAGATGTTAAAAGGTGGGAAAATGCATCATTATAGTGTTCGTAATGTTTTCTGTACGTTCTTATTGTGTTCAATACCTGTGCCACACTCTGTTCTGATAATGGGTTGTCATCTGCCTGTAAAATAAAGAGCAATTCAAAATCAAGAACAATTACTATTAAAATAATGACTGACCAACATAAACCACAACCAACCAACCAGATCATGCAAAATGTGTCAAACTGTTACTGTAGGCCAAAGTGAAGGTTAAAGGTTAAAGGTCAACAACACACCACAACTCAATTGCTACTACTGTTAAACATCACTAATGGAAAAAAATGTCCCACAGTTGTAGGGAAAATACACAGAGAACATCTGGAGTAATAATAGATCAAATGATCTGAAAATGCCTCCCTAATTGAGAGATTAATGGCATTGGTTGATAATAATGCCAATGATAATAATGTTAGTTCACCTTTCAACAGGATCTTTTAACAGCCTTGATAGCCTTGGTTAAGTTTATTATGTATATATTGGCCTTATTTTAGCCATCAGTTGCTGTATAGATATTACATAAAAGTCCATATTGGTCGTTCACTACACTACAATAGGACTATCACTAAAAGCTGGGGAAAAAAAGCTTTATTACAAAAAAAATAGGGCTGTCAAACGATTAATCACAATTACATACAAAATATGTGTGTGTAATTATTATGTATATATAAATACCCATAAATGTATATATTTAAGAGAAATATGCTATGTACAAAATATTTTTATTTATATATAATATCAATTATATAAAAATATAAATACATGTACTTGTAAATATTTCTTAATTTCTTATTATAATCTCACACAGCACACACATATGTTAGGCAAACTCAAACTTTTATTTTGTATGTTATTAATCATGATTAATTGTTTGACAGCCCTAAAACAATTAAATTAATAAATAAAAAATAAATAAATAAACAAAACAACCTAAAAATTTTAAATGAAAACTACTACTACAAATAATACTTGCAATAATAATAATAATACATACAACATACCAAAAAAAAAAAAAAAAAAAATCCATATTGGTCAACCACTGTAACACAGCAGGACCACTGAGTCGAGAAAAAAATATATAGATAAAATAAATAAATAAAATGTGCCCGACCTGGTGAAATCTAGTCACTGATAATACACAGAAATGTTACTAGTAAAAAATAAAATAATATAAAATAAATTTAATTCATTTATTTTTCCTGACAAATTAAATGAACAAAACATTTAAGATTCATTTCAAAAATACATTTGGTCTGAGATTAAATTTTAAGATTAGAGCTTAATTTCACTGTATTTAAGCAGGACAATCAATAAAATTGAAAAAAGTCTAAAAGATCACAAAATAAAATGTACATGTGAGATGTGTTCACATATAATGCATTGCAATTTTACTACTAATAAAAAATAATACTTAAAATGTATTAACTTTTCTAATAATTAAAAACAAAAAAGTTTCAAAATGCATACAAATCTACATTGGTTGACCACTGTACATCTAAAAGATGACAAAATAAAATGATACAATCTATTCATGGATAATAACTTGCCAATTGTTGTGTTAAAAAAATACAATAGTTTATTTTTTTTTAAATTTTCTAATTAAAAAATGTTAAAATTAAAAAAATAGATTTATTTACAAAATACAAATGCCTGGGATTCAATTTTTAGACGTTATATAATAGTTACATAATTTGTTTTGGTACTCTCCTGCCCAGGGACAGATGAAATTTAGCTCTGTAGCTAATTCTGGGGCAGTTTTTTTGGCGGTCTATTGTCCCTGTCAAATAACAAATTAAAATAAAAAAGAAATAATTAAAAAATAAAAGAGCTTACTTTACCTCTATTATCTATTTGTATTTTGTTTTGTATTCTGTTTAGTAATGTATTTAAATCTTATTTGACTTTAAACATTTATTTACTGGGTGGGATCTTAATGGGACAACGTCTTCCCTCCCTTTCGCTGGAGTGAAAAATAAAACTCATAACAGCATAAATCAGAAGCGTGGACTGAGGTCAGCTGTGCTGAAATCATGCCGGTCATTGATTGAGTGAGTTTATGTGAGCGTAACTCAAAGATGTGACTCAGTGTCTCCCACTCGGCAACGAAAGGTTTACGGTCAGATGTCAGCGCCGCGTTTTCTTAATATTGATCGTCTACCTGGGTTACAGCTGTTCTTCTCACACACGCTTGCGCATGCCATGCGGTTACCTGCCCACTCTCTTACCCTCGTCCCTCTCTCTCCCGGAGGGAGAGAGGGAGGGGGGGGCTGAAGGAGAGCTACAGTAGTTGCCGTCTCTCTCCTTGGCCCTCCATGTTACCAGTGATGTAATCAAAAAGGACGAAGCCATACGCTTGCTCCGACACACACTGACAGGGCAAGAGAGGGGATATTTAGTCTGTGTGTGTGTGTGTGTATTTATGTGAAAGGGACACATTGGTTATAGAACACTAGAATGGAATCTTCTGTTTATCCGTTTTCAACATTCTACATTTTTTAACATTCAAAATTTAAACCACAAACTGGAGAAAAAGAAAGGGTGAATTCCTGTCAAGCTGAAATGATGTGCTGAGGTAATTATAAAGACAGGAAGCAGTGATTCTGGGTAAAAAAGCAAGCTAGAGACTTTGCTGACTTGGAGTGCTGCTGTCACAACTGACAACTGTCTGGGGTTTACTAACAAGCTGTCAGACCCCTTAAATACGAAAAAACAAGTACTTTCAGTTCATTACACAATGATATTTGCTCTTCTATACAGTCTCTTACCCTGTAATTGACCTTTTCAATCACCTGTTGGGGGTCACTTTCCAGGATCACCCTGCAAATAAGTTGAAGAGCAGCATATGAATATTGAAAGTCATGAATTTCCTGACACAAAATTGCTAGCACTGACATTTGTGAAATGAAAACAACCATCATGACACTGATAAACTCAACTAGATGAGTAAAGTTTGAGAACAAAGATTGAGTTGGTTTGACGAAGCCTAGCCTGAAAGTTTGAAGCAGTTGTTTACGTATGAAAGCTGATGTTGCTATCATGATTTAGCACATCGCTTACATGATTTACCATGTTGTTAGCATGATTAGCAAGTTAATAGCATGATTCTAGTTTGATTAGCAAGTTACTAGCATGTTGTTAGCACAAATAGAATGTTACTAGCATGTTTCTAAAATGATTAACATGTTACTAGCATGTTTTTAACATGACAAGCATGTTACTAGCTTGTTGCTTTTCTTTTTTATAGGCTGATTACAATGTTGTTAACATGTTACTAGCATGTTGTTAGCATGATTAGCAAGTTAATAACATGGTTCTAGTATGATTAGCAAGTTACTAGCATGTTAGCACAATTAGAATGTTACTAACATGTTTCTAGCATGATTAACATGTTACTAGCATGTTTTTATCATGACAAGCATGTTACTAGCATGCATAATTAGCTTGTTGCTGGCATGATTCTAGTATGATTAGCAAGTTACTCGCATGTTGTTAGCACAAATAGAATGTTACTAGCATGTTTCTAAAATGATTAACATGTTACTAGCATGTTTTTAACATGACAAGTATGTTACTAGCTTGTTATCATGTTGTTAGCATGATTAGCAAGTTAATAGCATGATTCTAGTATGATTAGCAAGTTACTAGCATGTTGTTAGCACAAACAGAATGTTACTAGCATGTTTCTAAAATGATTAACATGTTACTAGCATGTTTTTAACATGACAAACATGTTACTAGCTTGTTGCAATCATGTTGTTAGCCTGATTAGCATGTTGCTGGCATGCTTCTAGCATGATTAGTAAGTTACTAGCATGTCGTTAGCATGATTAGCCAGTTACTACCATTATTAGCAAGTTACAAGCATGATTAGCATGTTACTAGCAGGTTGTTAGCATGACTATCTAGTTACTAGAATGTTGCTAGCATGATTAACAAGTTACTAGGATGTTGTTAACATGATTATCAAGTTACCTGCATGTTTCTAGCATGATTAGCATGTTACTAGCTTGCTGAAAGCATGATTAGCATGTTACTACAATGTTTCTAACATGGTTAGCAAGTTAGTAGCGTGTTACTATCATGTTGTTAGCATGATTAGCATGTTACTACAATGTTTCTAACATGGTTACCAAGTTAGTAGCATGTTACTAGCATGATTAGCAAGTTACTAGAAGATGTTTGCATGATTAGCAAGTTTCTAGCATGAATAATATGTTTAAACCAGCTAAACCAGTTGATTTAGTAAAACCAACTAAAAAACAGCTAAAACCAGTCTAGGCTGGTAGTCTAGTTTTAGCTGGTTTAAGTTGAAAATAGCTGGTTTAACCCTGGCTGGTCTTTTAGCAGGTCTCCCAGCTTGGCCTGATAAAACCAGCCTGACCAGCTAAAAAGTGGCCAAAACCACTTTAAAACCAGCCTGGGAGACCAGCCAAAGCAGCCATTCAGCTTAGGCTGGTTTTAGCTGTTTAGCTGTTTTTCGAAGTAGGGAGTTGCTAAGATTTGATTGACAGGCGATCTGACCAGTCATAACACTGAATCCACCAATTTTGTCCGACAAACAAATCAGACAGAAGAGTAGACTTGAACTTGAAAAATAGTGTGTATTGACATATTTCCGCCGCTGAAACAAGATACTTTTTCATGTTCGTTCATGTTTATTTCATGCTATAACTAGTAAAAAGGAAGAGATGATCAGTTCACAAGCTGCTCGAACTGAGGCGCTACACATTAATGACCACCAGCTGAGACATAAAGTAACCTGCTCTGCCTTGTCTGTTGGCGTGTTGTCAGTGTCCTCTTTGCTCAACGATGCATTTTTAACTGAGAACATGATGCGTGGCGTGAGAGCACCATGGCTTGTTGGACATAGCAAGAGTAACAAAGGGAGGCGGGTCTTTACGAAGAGTCATTTGTGTATTACTTACCCTCCATCGATGATTTCATCCACCACGAGGAACACTCCATCCATATTATCCAGCAGAGTCCTTTTCTCCACATTCTTCCTGTTGGAGAAGAACCAGACATCTGAGCACACAAGTGTTCCTCTGTGACATCCTGTGCTGCACTTCAGTTTCTACAGTTACCACAAGAAGCCTGATGCCAAAAATTTGGGGAATTCTGACATGAATTAGCCTATAGGCAGCTAGAACTGCACATGGTGTCAAAATGGAACTGTTCTTGAAGGATTAGTTCACTTTCCAGAATGGAAATTTCCTGATAATATACTCACCCCCACGTCATCCGAGATGTTCATGTCTTTCTTTCCTCAGTTGAAAATAAATGAAGGTTTTTGAGGAAAACATTCCAGGATTTTTCTCCATATAGTGGACTTCAATGGGGATCAATGGGTTGAAGGTCCAAGTTTTTTGTACCCTACCTTTTTGAACCGAACTTCACAGATGAAGAACTAACCATGCGTGACATTTCCAGTCCCAGACGCACAATGAAGAGCTAATGCAAGATGAGCATTTGTGGTTAAACAGTATATACTTTTTTTTTTTTTTTTTTTAGAAAATTATGGATCGTTTCACTAGATAAGACCCTTATTTCTCGGCTGGGATTGTGTAGAGCCCTTTGAAACTGCAATTTAGACCTTCAACTCACCGGCTCCCATTGAAATCCACAATATGAAAAAAAATCCTGGAATGTTTTTCTCAAAAACCTTCATTTCTTTTCGACTGAAGAAAGAAAGACATGAATGGATGACATAGGGTGAGCAAAATATCAAGAAATTTTTTTTTTCTTTAAAAATCAAAACATACAATGGCCACAGTGTTGTCCTAATATTACATGGCCTCAGATTTCATATACAGCTGTTCAAAAGTTTAAGGCTGGTAAGATTTTTTTTATGTTTGTGATAGAAGTCTATTATGCTCACCAAGGCTGCAATTATTTGATCAAATATTATGATTTTAATGAATATAAATGTATTAATATTAATATTATTTAATAATATAATTTAAAATAACTGTTTTATTTTTAACAAAATAATTTATTCCTATAATTTTCCGCATCACTACTCCAGTCTTCAGTGATCTGTCAGAAATCATTCTGATATTCTTCTTTTAGAAATGTTGTGCTGCTTAATATTTTTGTGGAAACTGATACAATTAATTCAGAATCTTTCGTAACTGTCACTTTTGAACAATTTAATGCATCCTTGCAGAATAAATGTAAAAAAAAATCCTACTGAACCCAAACTTTTAAACTGTAATGGTATATCAGAGCATGAACTCACCTCAACATCTGACTGAGAGACTCAAACAAGCAGTTCAACACAGCCATCAGCATGAGCTGAGATCAGACAAATACAGGAAAAAGACAGACAGACAAAAAGGAAACGGGATGAAACACAGCTGATGTTTTGTTATATCCGCATCCTCTTTGACAAACAAAATAACATAGATGCCAAATAGTGTCCAAAACTGACTATACCGGCAAATAAATTGCGATCACATGCAAATTAAGTGACAAGATTCAAATGTGGACAGCACTTCAGCCAATCACAAAGCAGCTCATCTGCATACATGACTTACCTCATTCTCCTGAGCGCTGCCAACCACATAAAAGAACAAGTCTATGCTGCTCTTGTAGACTATCGTCATTCCCTCTAAGAAAGCAATTTCATCTGCGCACACAGAAAGGAACCACAAGATACACAAGAGTTATCATTTATTTGTACATAGAAATGTGTATATTCAGTTACAGAGACATTAGAGGCCTATAACACTGGTCACTAAAACTGGCATTTTAATATTTTTTATGATTCTTTTGATAACAATAAGACCTTTATCTTAAAACAGTATTTTGTTGAATGTGTTTTTGCGGTACCTTGGCTGGTTTAGGTCTGTCATGGATAAATAAGATATTAAAACCGCCATTAGATTAATGAGTGATTAAGTGAATCATTCATTCAAATGATTCATTCAAAAATGATTTGTTCATTCATTTAAATGGCTCTGAGATGCACAAATGTTCACCTCCAGCTTTGTTTTTAACTACTTTTATTGGTAAACCTGACAATATTATGCCTGAAATGTTCTTGTTTGTTGAACCGTTATATAAAATGAATACCACATTTGCGATCACGCACACGTGCTGATATTCAGGAAAACAACACTTTTGCTTGTGTGGTATTACTTAACTGTATCATATCTTATAAAAGGCGTGTTTTTGTTTGCTTTTGTCATCTCACATATTGTTAATACAACAATTATGATATTGTCGTAGACAATAAATATTGCACACCCCTACTTTTAGGCAAGTCTTTGTGAAGCCAACATCAAAGTTATTTTCATCAAAGTTAACTTCTTTAGCTTATTTTGCAGTTTAATAATCAAAATGACAGAGTGAGACCACAGCGACTACAATGCTTCAAAGCAATATACAGCACAGTTAAAACAACACATACAATTATTATGCTAATTCAAGACCAGTTTCATTTTCTTCTGTTATGTACTAGGAAATCTGATCCCAGATCTGTGTTTTACTCTGAGACACCGTGTTAAAATCAACGGGAGTCTGATTACTGAAAGTTTCACGTGAAGCAAAACAAATTTCACCTACATAAATCTCAATATGTTTGATGAATATCTGACTTAGGAGTAATAGAAAACTCCAAGAACTTTATACAGAGCAGGCAGTTTCATCTTTCTCCAGGTTCACCTTTAAGAGACAAATACAGGTGTGTATTTTGACCATGTTAAAACAGTTAACACCGAAACAGGTGAAAGGATCAGGGTGGTTTTGTTGTCCTGGTGTCATATCCTTCACACCACAGGGCAAGTGACAGAAACATTTCTAAACTCTAGAACAGGTTCTCCACCCAGTTTTCCCGTAATATAACCTGCAAGCCCCAGAGGAAGCTTGCAAATGCAAGTTCTAATGAGCAAGGACCACTGTAAACCAGTAACTTGATCTGGGACTGATTTAGGACGCTTATTATTTATTTTGAGAGTGGTTCTGGCCACAATAAAATCTCTAAACTTCCTTGAATTTACTATGAAACATTGATCTGAAGAGCTTGAGTTGGAACATAAAGCAGTCAATCAGGTCTACTCACTACAAGAAAGAGCCTACATCTGGCAGTAAACTGATTAGCAAAATGAAACATCAGAGCTAATAAATAATAAACTTACTGTCAGCTTTATGTGTTTTGTTGAAGACGTTCTTTTCAAAATTCTTCTGCTCTTTCATGGAGGGGTAGAGATCTGGATCATAGTACTGAAATTGCACAGGAATCATTTGTTATAGTACATGAATACGTATTCATAAAGCTTAACTCATATTTCCACATGTTCATGTCTGCACATGTTTGCTTTTTTTCATATAAAATGGCTCTGTAAAAGAGGAGATCCTCTAGAGTTGTAAAGTTGATTTCCAACCCTGTTTGAACAAACCTGCCTGTAATTCTGTGCTAGAGTGCTAGAACTAAATGGAACTAGAACCTGCCCGAATTCAGATTTCTAGGAGCTTGATTCTGCACCAAAATTGACATATATGTGACCCTGGACCACAAAACCAGTCTTAAGCAGCACTGGTATATTTGTAGCAATAGCCAGTAATACACTGTATGGGTCAAAATGATCGATTTTTCTTTTATGCCAAAACTAATTAGGAGATTAATTAAAGATCATGTTCCATGAAGATATTTTATTAACTTCCTACTGTAAATATATCAAAACTTAATTTTTGATTAGTAATATGCATTGCTAAGAACTTCATTTGAACAACTTTAAAGGCGATTTTCTTAATATTTAGAATTTTTTGGCACCCTCACATTTCAGATTTTCAAATAGTTGTATTTTGATCAAATATTGTCCTATCCTAAAAACCATACATCAGCTTTCAGATGTATAATCTCGGTTTCAAAAAATGTACCCTTATGACTGGTTTTGTAGTCACATATAGTGTTGATTATAAAGCATTATAAAAGTTAATTTTAATTTTTTTTTCTCTGTTACTCTAAAAGGAAAAAGTCATAGAGATTCAATAAATAAAATTTAAAAACAAAAATATACAAAAAATATTATTCTTTACTACGAAATTCCTTTGTTTCTCTATGTGAAGTATCTCAGTTCGTTTTCATATTTTACTGTACCAGTTGCACTGTTCAGAGCAATTTTGAAAATAACCCAAATGTCTAAAATCAGCTAATTTTCCATCTCCAGTGACAAGAAAGTATATTTTAGAAGGGTAAAGGAAGTCTACGCACCTTTGAAAGCAGTCTGTTTCCATCATTGTCTAAAATGAAGATGGCCTTCACAGTGTAGAGCGTGGGTTCCTGGTTTAAAATAAATCAATGTTAATTTCAAACATTCAACATTACATTTTTTGTTTGTTTGTTTTTTTACTTTACAATATCTCAGATGTCATAAATACACCCTTGAAATAATTCCTACATTCCAACAGACAGAAAAACACTATAAAAAGAGAAAGTCTAGGCAGAAGCGGTTGTTTGTTGGCTCTCACTCGACTGGGTCCGTCCGGGCCAAAGTTCTGTCATGCACTGACTACCACTGATTCAAAGTCTGAGTGTATCACAGAACTTGAGCCAGGAGAACAGAAGGAGAAAACTATCATCTGATCATCTTTTCAGATCATATGGTTGGAATACAAGACAACCCCATCTCGATGTGGACCTTCAGGGCCAACAATGAAACTCTGCCCTCAGACAATTATAATAGCATGCATATCAGTTTCACGGTAACACCTTGCACTGCAAATCCATCAAAAGTGTTACCAACGCCCCTTTAACTAACATAAACTGTTATATATAACAATAAAACATGCAGCATATTGCCATTCATTCCATCCAAGGTTAAATCAATGAAAGGCTTCCTTTTGTGTTCCTTAAGATTATGTGTAAACAATGCAAGGTCTTGTACTTTTACAATGAATCAGTCATCTGTAAAACTGTCAGCCCTGTGACCATCACTTTTTAAAATACAAATTATGACAATATGTTCGGAATTCAAAGCATAATGTAAAAAAATTGTTTTTGAAGTCTTGTATAAGGTTTAAAATCTTACTTTTCTACATCTAAAAAGCACTTTCATAGTCAAACGCCGTCAAACTGACGTGCTGCTATTTTTCTGCAGCTACAGTATTACTTATTCGCAGTTAGAGCTGATGTTGTCCAAATAGGTCAGCTCATAAGATTATTAAAATGTCCATGGCAAGCAATATCCCTGATCTCCTCCAAGTATCCACCTGTGGAATCAATCACGCGTCGCGCACCATACAGGCAGTCGCGCTCCGCTCAGGCAGAGACGCGTCGAGGACGTGGCATCCACGTCCCACTTTGAAAACCCACTTCTTCCACGACTAGACGGAAAAAACTTTCAGAACAAACTGAACCCAAGTACAGACTGAACATAAACAAACCCGTAGCGCACAAGAAGCGAAAACACATTATATTTGCATTGTGCGCTACAATGTATGATCCGTTCATAATCGGAAAAATAATGTTATGACTTGGTCCCATAAATTTTCGTTCGCTCGCAAAGAGAAACCGGATCGGTTTCTGGCAACAACAATTCGGTTTTAGCGAGAAAAAATGCATGCACGAGCGTTTATAATACAAGACTATATATATATTCAGTAGTTCACAACTGTTGAGTTTCTTAAAATATTGTTCCAACTTAGCACGCTAAGCCTTAGAATAATATAAAGAGTAAATAGTTGCTGTCGAAAACATATTTCTCCACAGGTTCAAAGACAAAAACTGCGCACAAGCTATCAAAGCCAGTCGATTTACCATTTTAGCGTTTACAATATGTAAAATAATAAAAAAAAGCGAATAAATGGCACACATATCTCACCAGAGCCGCGGAGTCCATGGTGGTAGCACAGTGTTGACGTGGACAGCTTTGAGCTGTCATTACAGTAGCGCTCCTAAAACCCTCTGACTCACAGGGGGCGTGTCTGCAACTGCAGCCCTAGAGCCGCCATGTTGGCTCGAACCCACCATTGCGCTCTGCTTCGGCAGCGCTACAGTGCAGGAGCCACAATGGCGGCTTTCATTGCACGCTCTGCTGCTCACTTGAATGTTTGTTGAGAATGAAATTAAATGTTGGGCGTCATATCATTTGCTCTGATGAGTAACTCGTTTTCAAGTTTCATTGCGAGTGACTGCCACCATCCTGAAGCACCTGAACCAACAGGATATGCAATGAATAGATAATGAACGATTGCTAAGCAAATGAATTATGTAACGCAACCTCTGCTAGCGCGACAGGGGGCAGCAGAGCTGAAAAGGTCCAGGGATCAAGGGGTGAAACCTGCTTACACACAGCTTATTGTAAATACACTCATTAAAATGTCACATAATAATAATAGTAATACTAATCTGAAAATCCTTTCCCTCCTTCCTCTTTAAAGATAAACATGACCATTCATATTGAGTATGATGTTACTGTTTACACGGTGGTCAAGGATACGCAGAGTAAATGTAGGCTGCCACACCCATCGTTTTCAAAAGTCTTAGTTTTTGTCCACTTACACTGAAGCCCTGTTTACACTGGTGCATTTTCGTTTTAAAACGGCGTTTTTAAAGTAGAAATGATCCTAGTGTACACTGGCCTTTTAACTACATTTTAGAAACTATTTCAGTCCACAGGACACAACCAAAAACGCATGTCACATGACCATTCTTGATGTCACACACATTAAGGTAGTTTTTGGTCTGTTTACACTGAAACGCAACCCGGAGTTTCAAAATAGTGTAAACAACAGGCAAAAGTTATGTGTTTTAAAACAAAAACACACTAGTGTAAACGTAGCATGAAATGCAACCCGGAGTTTTAAAACTAAAACGGGGTCTGCAGCGCTTTCGAAAGTCTCAGTTTTCGAGGGTCGAAAACACCGGAGTTGTGTAAACGTTTTGTTTTAAAATGAAAACACACTAGTATAAAAGTAGCCTGAAATGCAAATTAAAACAGGGTCAGCAGCGTTTTCGAAAACCCTGGAGTAATGTAAACAACTGGCCAAATCGTAGCAAAAGTTATGCGTTTTAAAACGAAAACGCACTAGTGTGAACGTAGCGTTAAACGCAACCCAGAGGTCTGCATCATTTTCGAAAGTCTGCATTTTCCATTTACGAGGGTAGAAAACATCGGTGTAGCGCAAACGACAGGCATAACCGTAGCAAAAGTTATGCATTTTAAAACGAAAATGCAACCTTGCATTTTCAAACTAAATGGGATCTGCAACATTTTTAAAGATCTCCAGTTTCGAGGGTCGAACATGCTGGAGTAGTGTAAAGGACAGGTGTAAACATAGCAAAAGTTATGCGTTTTAAAACGAAAACGCACTAATGTAAACATAGCCTGAAACAAAAACTTGGGGTTTTCGAGCTAAAATGGGGTCTGCAATGTTTTTGAAATTTTCGTTTACAAGGGTCAAAAACATCGGTGTAGTGTAAACGACAGGCATAACCATAGCAAAGGTTATGTTTTAAAACGAAGACGCACTAGTATAAACGTAGCCTAAAATGCATCCTGGTGTTTTCTAATTAGAACGGGGTCTGCAGCGTTTTCAAAGGTCTCGGTTTTCTAGAGTCAAAAACGCTGGAGTAGTGTAAACGACAGGCATAACCGTAGCAAAAGTTATGCGTTTTAAAACGAAAACGCACTAGTGTAAACATTGCCTGAAACAAAACCTGGGGTCCGTTCTTCGTACCTCGCTAACTAAGTTAGCTGGATTTGATTGTTGACGATTTCGCGTGATCTTGGATCGTTCGGTTCTTCGAAGCTCATCCGGGACTTACTGTCATAGCAACAGGTCCTTAAGCTTGAACCTGCTCAAGAGCAGGCTTATTTCATGTAAACAGGATTAGATTGCATCTAAGCAAATTGCATTTAAGCAGAATTGATACTTAAAATCTGTCCCAACCACTACTACTTTATTAGAAGAGTACTATTGACCCAGCGACAATAATTTAAAATAATAATAATTAAAAAAAAATGTATTTGAAAATAATATAATAATGATGTGTAATCTATAATAGACAGCCAGGTTTACTCATTAAAAGATTTATTCGTCATAAAATAATTACTTTATAAATGTATTAGAATCTTACACACATGTTATACAGATAATGTAGAGGCGTGCATTAATTTGTGTGATGACAGCTATTATGGGAGTGGCTTTATGGAGCACATGAGATACAGATAACGTGAGATCTTGACCCTTAAGAAATTTTAATTAATGCTGTCACGTAGCAAATTTGTTTCAAATATAAAATTAAATGAATTGCTAAATATTACATTGAAATAAAAAAAAATGTAAAGTCTGTACAAATATTAGAAATCGTGAATATAAATAATTGGGAGTAATGTAAAAAAAATAAAATAAAAACAGTGCACATTTCATTGATCTATTATAACATGATGTAATTTTGTTCGCTTGGCTGTTTCCTTATAAAAGTCCAGAAATTTGTCATGTTTTTCGTCAGGTGTGTTTTTTAATCGTATGATGTCATTACGTTGCTGTCTTGCCGCCAGCCAATCGCTGCATTGCTGATCATGGTTTTGAGTATCGATACATAGCCCCTTTTAAACCAACAGATAACTCAATCCAGCCATACTAATCATCAACAACAGGTGCGTTCGAAGAACCGAATTAGCCAGGTCATGATTAGCGCGATTACGTCATCTTGGATGTGTCATTTGATCTCGGATGTAATAAGCGACGTACGAAGAACGGGCCCCTGGAGTTTTCGAACTAAAATAAGGGTCTGCAATGTTTTTGAAAGTCTCCATTTTCATGGGTCAAAAATGCCAGAGTAGTGCAAACGACAGGCATAACCGTAGCGAAAGTTATGCGTTTTAAAACGCAAATGCACTATAGCGTAAACGTAGTCTAAAATGCGACCTTGAATTTTCAAACTAAAATGGGATCTGCAACATTTTTAAAGATCCCCTGGTGAAAAAAAACAGCATATGCTGGTAGGTATGTTTTGATGCTGGTTTATGCTGGTCCTTTGCTGGTTCATGCTGGTCCTTGACCAGCAAAGGACCAGCTTAAACCAGCTAAGGACCAGCATAAACCAGCAAAGGACCAGCTTAAACCAGCATCAAAACCCACCTAACCAGCATTCCAGCATCAAAACATACCTACCAGCATATGCTGGTTTTTTCACCAGGGTCTCCATTTTCGAGGGTCGAAAACGCTGGAGTAGTGTAAAGGACAGGTGTAACCATAGCAAAAGTTATGCGTTTTAAAACGAAAATGCACTAGTGTAAACATAGCCTGAAACAAACCCTGGGGTTTTCGAACTAAAATGGGGAGTGCAATGTTTTTAAAAGTCTCAATTTATGAGGTTCGAAAACATCGGTGTAGTGTAAACGACAGGCGTAACCGTAGCAAAAGTTATGAGTTTTAAAATAAAAACGCACTAGTGTATACGTAGCCTAAAATGCAACCTGGAGTTTTCAAACTAAAATAAGGCTCTGCAGCGTTTTTGAAAGTCTTAATTTTCGAGGGTCAAAAATGCCAGAGTGGTGCAAACGACAGGCATAACCGTAGCGAAAGTTATGCGTTTTAAAACGAAAACTCACAAGTGTAAACGTAGCCTGAAACGCAACCCAGAGGTACTTTTAGAGTTTTCAAACTAAAACAGGGTCTGTAGCGTTTTCCAAAGTTTCTGTTTTTGACGGTCAAAAACGTTGGAGTGTAACTGACAGACGTAACCATAGCAAAAGTTTTAAAACAAAAACACACTAGTGTAAACATTCCCTTATTCAAGTTTGGAACAAGTAGAGGCTGAGTAAATGATAACAGAGTTTTTGTTTTTGGGTGAAATATCCCTTTAAATATTACCGCACATTGCATAATTTGCCATATACCCAATATAAGTACGTTAGTAGGTTATAAAATAGTTGAGTACCTAATGGTTTCATTTTATTCCTGCCAGTTATTCCTTGGCAATTGTTTCATGGTTCAAAGATAAACACGAAAGCTCTAGAAAACACATAATGATTTATTATTGGAAAAATCTGCAATCTCTTCTGAACACTGGCAACTGGAGCGAGCAAGCGCGCTCCTGCAGAAAGAAAACCGAAAGTCTCGTGACGTCATGTGGGTGGGGAGGAGACTAATACTTTCCACCGGTTACTCCTGCCATATAAATACACTCGCAACACTATTATAGAGCATGTGAAGTTGCGTGATTCAGATCATCCAAGAGGAGTGTCCCGCTTTCAACTCCTGTATAGTGACTGCAAGAACTCTCGTCCGTAAACAAGGTAATGTTTTATTGACTAACCGCATTAAATCTAAACATCAGATATTCTAAGCTGAGATATGCGAACTGGTATGAATCTAATAGCTTTCTATATACTCTCTCAGTATACTTGTTCTCTATATACCGAAGTTGTAGTTTATCAGAGTAACAATATTTATTTTCTAAAAGCATGTGCCACGCGCTTACTGTAGGAAATGCGTGTTGAATCGCTATTAATCAATCCTGTTCGTCACCAATATGAGATTTTAAAGGAGAGAAGCGTGTTGTTCAATATTTTATTAGCTTACTTAAAATGTGTAGGCTAACTGTATTTTTTTTTCCTGAAGAAACCACATCTCTAGCCCTCCTGTAACACCAGTGTTTATTTCCTGAGAAACGGTTTGATTACATCATGGGGTGACTCAGTCGCCTGTTGCCCAGTTATGAAGAAAGAAATAAGTGGGTCAACGGGAGTGTCACGCGTTGATGATTGCTGTTTATGATCTTGAGTGCTGTGTTCAAGATAACAGAACATTCTAGAAGTTTCGCGTCTTCACCGTAAATTGTTCGTTTATGCTTGACGTAACAGCTGCCTATGTTTGAACTAAAAAAACCCAAACTGCATTTACAACAGTACAGCCTTGCGTGGCTCATTGCTGCTTTTTTCCCCAAACGGTCATTACATTTTAAAATAAAAGTGCACTTTCAAATCACATTTTTATTCTCTAATTAGAGAATACTTGACATAACAAAACGTTATTCTCTGCAGCGCTGTACTGTTTCAAAGCGAACAGGTGTTGACGTCACAACTGGAACGGTGTACTGGCCAATCAGAAGCCAGAAACGTAAAAATGCGTTTAATACATTGTATAATTATATATTCGCGCTTTTACGCTTAAAGGAGAAGTCCACTTCCAGAACCAAAACTTACAGATAATGTACTCACCCCCTTGTCATCCAAGATGTTCATGTCTTTCTTCCTTCGGTCGTAAAGTAATTATGTGTTTTGAGGAAAACATTTCAGCATTTTTCTCCATATAATGGACTGATATGGTGCCCTGATTTTCAAACGATCCCAAATGCAGTTGCAAAAGATCCCAGTCTTTTCTAGCGAAACGATTGGTTATTTTCATTTAAAAAATACGATTTAAATACTCTTTAATCTAAAATGCTGGTCTTGCCTTTCTCTCCATGAACTCTGTGTATTCTGGCTCAAGACAGTTAGGGTATGTCGAAAAACTCCAATCGTATTTTCTACCTCAACTTCAAAAATCATTTCAAAAGCATCCTTGCTGCAAAAGTACCAACCCAGTCTTTGCAAAGTGAACATGCAAAGAAGATCAAACACCCTTAACAAAAAAGGTAAAACAGCGATATAGGACGATTTTGGAGTTAAGGGAGAACATGAGATTTTAGTTTTTCGACAGACCCTAACTGTCATGAACCGGAACAAAAACAGTCCAGGCGGAGTAAGACAAGATGAGCGTTTGACATTAAAAAGTATATAAATTGTATTATTTTTATTAAAATAACCGTTCGTTTCGCTAGATAAGACCCTTCTTTCTCGACTGGGATCATTTACAACCGCATCTGGGATTGTTTGAAGCTGCATTTAAACTGCTTTTTGGAAGTTATATATATGGGGCACCATATCAGTCCATTATATGGAGAAAACTGCAGAAATGTTTTCCTCAAAAAACTATTTCTTTACGACTGACGAAAGAAAGACATGAACATCTTGGATGACAAGGGGGTGAGTAAATTATTTGTAAATTGTTGTTCTGGAAGTGGAGTTATCCTTTAAGTAACCTGGTGTAGAAACAATTCTCACTCAGAAATTGATAGTAAACCTCAATTATTTCCAAAAAAACAAAAGTAACACTAAATTAAACATGAAATTTTGAAGAAGACTATTTACTATTATAGTGTACAGTAAACTGTGATATTGCTCATTAACCTTCATAACTTAAATATGATTTCCATCTATAAGTCTTTTACGTCTCATTTTTTGATAAATCAGTATAACAAATTCTGTTATTCAACTATGAATGAATACAAAGGTGGTATACATTAATAACTGAGAATGTGTGAAACGTAAATTCTTATATTATTCTTCCCTTCTGTTTCAGGATTTTGCGTGATTTTGTTTATCTATGAACTAAAAAAACTCAAAAACTGACGTTTTCTTCATGGAGAAAGTTTTGAAATTCTAAAGCTGGATACACAGACACTCTCAAATCGCATATTGCTCATTCTTTGCTTTGGTACTGGTTTGGGCCATGCCGGACCTGAAGAAGTACCTCACCGAGGGCCTGATCCAAGTAGCTATTCTTCTCAGTCTGGCTGGGATGCGTGTGGACGTGGATCCCTACCTGCCCCCTTTTAGCGAAATCATTCTGGGCCCAAATTCAGCTCTAACTCAGACCCAGTTCCACAATCTCCGAAACATCTTGGATGGATATAACCTACATCCCAAAAGCGTAGATCTAGATGGGTTCTTCACAGCTCGCAGGCTTCTAAACTGGGTTCGTTCCTTAGACCGCCTGCAGGTGCCAGCGGCAGAGTTGGAAGCATGGTTGGTCCACAGGGAGCCTGACAATGGCACAATGGTCTCCATTCCGGCTCAAGTGGGTCTTCTTGAGGAAGGCGGAGGTCTTGAAGATGTGGAGGAACCCTCCGAGCTAAGCATGAGGTTGGGGAATGGAGGAGAACTGGGTTATGATGTAGCTGAGAATCAAACCCTTGGAGCTTTGGGGCACATGTCAAGAAGCCTCACCCATCTAGATGACGAAGAACTCCTTAAAGAGGTAAACAGTGAAGCTAGTGAAATCTTCAAAAAGGTTTTCCTATTTTTGCCAATCTGTTTTGTGGCTTGTTATATAATAGTTTAAGTAAATATTTGAGAAAGGAATGTTGGTGCTAGCAACACCCTCCATGCAAGGCTGTTTGGCTCTCATTGTTGTTTATTTTTACAGCTTCTAAAAAGCTAGAACAAGTTTAGAATAAAATTGTTTGACGAATATCCTACCTTTCCACATTTTGGGGTCGGTAAGATTTATTTTAAAGAAAGTGATACTTTTAATGAGCAAGGCATATGAAACTGATCAGAAGTGACAGTAAATTATTTTCAAATAAATGCTGCTGTTTTGCACTTTCTATTCATCAAAAAATCTTGAAAAATCTGTAAAAATGTTGGCTTTGCCATCAATGAATTACATTTGAACATATTGCAATAGAAAACGTTTTAAAATTGTAATAATATTTCAAAATGACTTTTTGTTACAGTATTTTTGATCAAATAAATGCAGCCTTGGTGAGCACGTGGTGAGACTTTTTAAAAAAATGGTAAAAAGAGCCCAAATTTTGAACAGTAGTGTAAAAACAACCTAGTCTCATGACAAAAACGTACCTCTGGGAACTTTTTGCAAGATGCGAAATACTGCCATGTACGTTTCATGACATATTCGATGTGAAATGTCCATTGAGTGGCGCTATAACTAATGCTCCGTGATGTTTTAAAATAACGTACCATCTGCACAACACCTAAACCTACTCGATAGTATGAACAAAAGCAGATGTGATGTAAAAACGCAATCGCAAGCATGCCATTTTAGATTTTTCGCTCATCTTTCAGCTCTTTTGTTGCGAGTCATGTTTTTCGTACCCAAGGATTCCTCATCCTAAGTCCAGTTCTCTGGCGGCTGAGCTACCGAGCAAGCTTGTTATGTCCGGAAAGCAAAACATATGGAGCTTTAATCATAACTGTGTATGAAAACAATTACAAGTGCTCGCTGTTTCACCGCCTCTAGTGTTCATTTCTGTTGGAAACTGCAGTGATATGTACTTATGTTTTTGTTTTTCACAGAGTGCAGAAATGCGCTTGAACAAGAAGAAAAACATTTGATAAATCTGATCTAACTGATCTTTAAACTATAGTTATATTTCCTCATGGTGCATGATTTCCAGTTAACTTGTGCCCTACAAAATAAGGAAGTGTTTTCACCTGTGAATCTTATTAGGTTATCAGCTGATAAAACATGACATACTTGACAAACGAACACTACACATCATGATCAATATATATGCATTCAAATATTGATAATACATAAGAAACAAACTAATTTTATTAATTGCAACTCTGTAAACACACACCCAAAGATCACTGGCTCTATACCAGAAACGTCTGGTCCGGATATGCAAATCCGTTTTGTTATTTAGTTGGACAAACACATGTGTCCCTGTCTTTGCCCCGAGGAACAGCTGAGTGTTAAGCAACCTCAAACATCTGATCCTTCAGCTTGGCTGGGTTTCCTCTCCATGCGTTACTTGAGTGTTGCATGTTGTTTTGTTTTTTTGTTCTACTGACTGTGAGAGATTCATGAGACCCAGAGTATTCTGGGTAATGGGGCTAACATATGATCGCTGGCATGTATACTAGCATGTTATATAAGTTTCAATATTGTAAACACAACTGCAACTAATACTTTATGGACTCAAGAATTCCAAAGTAAAAGTCACAGATCTAGGGTAATATTTGTTAAACTAATATGATTTATTGAAAAACTGTAACAGGATATAAAACACTTACAGGACAGTTCACCCATCGTGCTATTTTTGCAAACAAGACTGACACAGAAGAGAAGAAATTGTTGTCATTTTTGTTTTCTTTGCGCACAAAAATTATTCTTGCATCTTCATAACATTACGGTTGAACCACTGATGTCACATGGACTATTTTGACTATGTCCTTACTACCTTTCTGGGCCTTGAACGTGTCAGTTGTGTTGCTGTCTATGCAAAGTCAGAAAGCTCTCGGATTTCATCAAAAATATCTTAATTTGTGTTCTGAAGATGAATGAAGGTCTTACGGGGTTGGAGCGACATGAGGGTGAGTAATTAATGACTGAATTTTATTTGAACAAAGTGTAAGTAAGTAACAAAGTGAATAGTTCACCCAAAATTGAAAATTTGCTAAAAATGTACTCACCCATAAGCAATCCAAGCTGTAGATGAGTTTGTTTCTTCATCAGAACTGATTTGAAGAGATTTAGCATTACATGACTTGCTCAGCAATGGATCTGTTGCAGTGAATAGGTGCCATCAAAATGAGGGTCCAAACTGCTGATAAAAACATCACAATTATCCACAAGTAATCCACATGACTCCAGTCCATCAAATGACATCTTGTGAAGTGAAAAGCTGTGTGTCTGTGGGAAACAAATCCCCCATTAGGCTTTTTTTTAATGGTGGAATCATTCCTTCAAGCTAAAATACTGGTCTACAATCCATAATAATGGTTCCTCCAGTAGAAAAATACATCCTCTGCTGTCCTCTCACATCAAAATAACATATTTGTTTAGAACTGTTTTGGACTCTTTTCACTTGTAAATGGTGCTTGATTTGTGCATATTTCTAGATGATTTTGTCATAGGGAAAGTAATATTATAGATTAAGGACTCATATTTTTGCTGTATTTTCACTTCACAAGATATTTATTGATGACTGGAGTCATGTGGACTACTCGTGGATGATTGTGATGTTTTTATCAGCTGTTTGGACTCTTATTCTGACGGCACCCATTCACTGCAGTGAGCAAGTGATGTAATGCTAAATTTCTCCAAATCTGTTCTGATGAAGAAACAAACTCATCTACACTTTGAATGGCCTGTGGGTGAGTAAAATAACATTTCTGGGGCAACTGTTCCTTTGCAGTGTTAAACTGGTTTGTCACATGACCTACAGCAGACTGCCAGCATATACACACAGTGTCCAGTCTTTTTAGTGTGACTGTGAGTGTCTCCCTGGCTGTGTGCCCACATTATTGACATTGTGAGAAGCATCAAGCCTCTTTCTTTTGCTTGCTGTGCACTCAGTGGGACAGCTAGGGAAATTTCAACTGGATGCTTTTTACTTTCTGTTGCTCCAGTGGGCTTTGTAACAGAATAAGAGGTTGCACACACAGTATAGCACTTACTGAACCTGAATTCCCCTTGAGTAAGGACCCTGTACTTAGAAACAGTTGCCATGTGTTTGTCAAGTCCCCACATGTGCAGACCAGATCAGATTTGACAGGTTTCCATGCACATGATCCACAGGGCTATTTCTGAACTAAGAGCCAGACTGTTTGTGGTATGGAGAAAAGGCTGCAAATTTGGCCCTATGGCACATTTGACCTGTACTGGCGGGCAGCATGGTGTTCCCGGATCAGAATGTTGACTATGTTTTCCTCTA
Source organism: Labeo rohita (assembly GCF_022985175.1). Classification (NCBI taxonomy): domain Eukaryota; kingdom Metazoa; phylum Chordata; class Actinopteri; order Cypriniformes; family Cyprinidae; genus Labeo; species Labeo rohita. The sequence goes on along the minus strand of NC_066871.1, from coordinate 29,056,531 downwards.
GGGATTATTAGAAGCATGCAGTCTTGAGAAAAATGATCCTTCCTCGCAACAGAATATTTTTGTTTTGATCTTGAACATCTCATCTGTTCAATTCAGAGCTAGATGATTAGTTAACTGTGTTTAGCTGAGGGCTGGAACATACAATTTTGTGCTAAGATTCTCTGGATTTGCTAAAGATTACATAACTGTTTTTATAGGGATAGTTCACCCAAAAATGAAAATACTGTCATTAATTATTCACCTGCATGTCGTTCCAAACCTGTAAGACCAATTTAAGAGGTTTTTAATGAAATCAGAGAGCTTTCTGACCCTGCATAGACAGCAACACAACTGCTATGTTTAATACTTTGTGTGCAAAGAAAACAAAAATAATGACTTTATTAAACAATTTCTTCTCTTCCGAATCAGTCTCCACTAATATATTAACCAATATGAAAAATTAATTTTCTAAATTATCTACAGTTGATGTCAAAAGTTTACATCCCCAAAATGCAGGTTTTTGTTTATTTAGTACTGATCTGAATAAGATATTTCACATAAAAGACATTTACATATAATCCACAAGAGAAAATAATAGTTAAACATAAAACTGACCCGGTTCAAAAGTTTACATCCCCTTGACTCTTAATACTGTGTTGTTACCTGAATGATCCACAGCTATTTTTTTTTTTTGTTTTGTTTTGTTTTGTTTAGTGATAGTTATTCATGAGTCCCTTTGTTTGTCCTGAACAGTTAAACTGTCTGCTGTTCTTTAGAAAAATCCTTCAGGTCCCACAAATTTGTTGGTTTTTCAGCATTTTTGTGTATTTGAACCCTTTCCAGCAGTGACTGTATGATTTTGAGATCCATCTTTTCACACTGAGGACAACTGAGGGACTCATATTCAACTATTACAGAAGGTTCAAACGATCACTGATGCTCCAGAAGGAAAAATTGTGCATTAACATCTGGGGGATGAAAACTTTTGAACAGAACAAAGATGTGTACATTTTTGTTATTTTGCCTAAATATATATATATATTTTTTCATTTAGTACTGCCCTTCAGAAACTACAAAATATTGACCTGTTTCCTAGAAGACAAAATAAGTTAAATTTACCCTGATCTTCAAATTCTTAATGCATTGTGTTTCCTTCTGGAGCATCAGTGAGTGTTTGAACCTTCTGTAATAGTTGCATATGAGTCCTTCAGTGTTGTCCTCAGTGTGAAAAGATGGATCTCAAAATCATACAGTTATTGTCAGAAAGGGTTCAAATACACAAAAATGCTGGAAAACCAAATTTGTGGGACATAAAGGATTTTTATGCGGGCAGTTTAACTGTTCAGGACAAACAAGGGACGCACAAAAAAACTACCACTAAACAAAAAACACAACTGTGGTTTATTCAGGTAACAACACAGTATTAAGAATCAAGGCGATGTGAACTTTTGAACGGGGTCATTTTTATAAATTCAACTATTATTTTCTCTTGTGGACTATGTAAACGTCTTTTATGTGAAATATCTTATTCAGGTCAGTACTAAATAAAAAATAACATGCATTTTCTTAATTTGGTAAAATAATTAACATTTTGCAGATTCTGAAAGGGAGATGTAAACTTTGGACCTCAACTGTATATAATATTCGATCAACACAAATGAAATCAATTAGTAGGTCAAGAATCAGTACTGAAAATCCCCCTGACAGTCTGAATCACTGTAGTTCAAACGAGGGCGTCTGTACTTGACCGGGCTGGCTTGTTGTGACCCCAACTTAAAAGTTTGACCGCTGCTAGATATGCCTGAGCGTGTGCTGGCTTGGCGTCCACAGCACCAGCCTGGCTTGTTTTGCAATCCGAGAAGACAGGCACATTTGCTTTCGCAACGCCTGTTTACCGGCTACTGATCATGTGTCTGGGCCCATCCCCTAAAAAAACCTACTCAACGGACAGTACATGAACTACATCTTCCACTGCTCCACATACCATAAACTTAAACGTAAACAGACACTGTGACCTTGTCAAACCCTTTTTAGGACTGAGCATATGGAGGTGTGGAAGTTGATGTGTACTGAATAGGTTACATGATTAAGTGACACCCTAACCCTAGGAGGGATTTGGGCTGTTATTCCCCTAATACCAAAAAACATATTAGTCAACCTCCATGCTTGTCACAAGAACCACAGGGGTCTCTGGAGGCTAAGGGGACTTCCAATAACAACAGCACAGACACCCAAGAGACCAATCGCTTTCATTAATCCCACTCCAGAATAGGGAAAGGTTAGGTCTATTTATAGCCAAGAGCTGTCTGTTGTCTGTAAATGTATGGGTTCCATATATAAAAGTGACCCACATTTTTCATCACCAGGACAAACATCACCCACCTTGATTTTACTTCTGTAGGTATCTTCACAGAGCAGATTATTATATACAATATCTGGTATGTAATAATAACAAAATGCATTAAACATTATATTACTTAGCGCTAGTGAATGTTTTAATGGTTACCAATGTATGGGACGCTAAATGTTATTCAAAACCTGTTGGATATTGACGTAATATCTCCTATACCTTTTGGCTTTAGTACATATTCCCCAAGAAACAGACAATAGTGAACTGAAATTAAATGAAATGCATGGACCGTCCACCAGGATTCCCGTTCTTTCTGACAACAAAGCACTTGAATGTGACAAACTCATAATTACAAAATCACAAGTGGGAAGTTTTCATTAGCACATAAAGGCAGCAATAGGCCATACCTGAGACCGCCACTTCCTATCCAAAAGAGAATGTGCTTTTTAATGATCTTTACTTTTGCATTTGCAGGAGGGAGATGGTATGTCTTTCTTCTGGGAGCAGGAACCTCAAAATATCCACCAGGAGCAGTTAGAAAATGCCAGCATCCAACCTCTCAGCCTGCTTAATGAGGAAGAAGAGGATGAGGATGAGTTTATGGTGGATAGCTGGAGAAATACAAATCCATTTCACAATCAAATGTTTGGAGAGGATCTACAGGTATGACAGTGAACATATTCACAATAAGGCACCAAATATTGAATATTTATGTACAGGGTTCGTACAGATACAGTAAAATGAAATTCCAGAACTTTCAAGGACTTTACAAGCACTACTTTTTTGATTTTCAAGGACTTCAATCAGAGATCTCACTTTTCAAACAATGTCTTTCAAATTCGAAAAACAAGATAAATACATAAATAAAAATATACTAATAAAACAAAGTGGCAAAAATAAAGTGAAGCACATGCAAAGTATTACTACTAAAGTATTACAAAGTACACTGCACTTTTACTATAGTAAAACCTCAGTTAATTTTATTAAGGGATTTGTATGTGTGTGTACTTTCTTCTTTTTTTTGTTTTTATAATTGTACTGCCTTAATTGTTTGATGTTTTCTAAAAAAAAAAAAAAAAAAAATCAGAAAAAAAGATTTGCGAAACCGCTACGAAATTCTGGAAACGTGATTCGCCAAATACGCTCCGACGTCCTGAACTAAATCGAATGATTTGCGAACCCACCAAAATCCCAATCTGAATCAAATGATTTACAAACCTGCTCCAATGTTCTGATCTAAATCAAATGAATCACCATCCATGCTCCGAAGTCCTGATCTAAATAATGATTTGCAAACATCATTTCAGCCCAGTACTTGGAGTGCGATCGAAAATTATTCGACTCGATCCGAACTCCATGTATCGCGAATCATTTGATTTAGATCGAGACTTCAAATCGTGTAATCATTTGATTTGAATCATTTAATCTAAACAATTTAATTTGTGAAATGATTTACAAACCCGATCCGATCTCAGTCAAATGATTCACGAACCTGCTCCGAAGTCCCAAACTAAACAAAATGATTTGCGATACGTGATTTGAAGCCTCGATCTAAGTCAAATAATTTGCGAACCCACTCTGAAGTCCCGATCTAAATCAAATGATTTATGATACACAATTTGAAGTCTGAACAAATGATTTACGATACACAATCCGATTGGAGTGCTTTGAAACAGTGAATCATTTTGCGATGCAGTGGTTTAATTTTTTTGAGTTTGAGTTTCGAAAGCTCTGTTTTATCACTACGTGCTTCTTAAAATCATTACAAGTGATGTTGAAGTTAGAAAATGAATAGCTGTTTTATTTTGATCCGGCTTTTGCTATTGAATCACTTGAAATGAATGATCAAAATCACCAGTTTGAATCAATCAGAGCAGATTCAGCATAAATGACTCACTCAATTGATTCAGTTCATTTGTTCTACTTTTTGCATCTTCAGCCATGTTTATACGACATTGTCAGTACTACTACTGACGTAGCTTGCTAGCTTTATGACATTACCTGAAATAAGCAATGTTTTTTTAATTGCGTGAAAAGATATATACTTACTGAAAAACTTTATTTCATAGATACATTGTCTTTCAATAATTCAAGCACTTTTCAAGTACCTCTTCAAGGATATTGCTATTTTCAGACCTTAAATTTCAAAATGTACTTTAAGCATCTTGTACGAACTCTGTATGTATTTATACAATTAGTTACAATATCTACATTTCTATTTCTTAAATAGTTTCACACTATATTCTATAAAATAATACTTTTTAGTCTTTGTCATTTCGATTAGATTCTTTTTAACTTGCAAAGAAGTACAATGAGCTAAAGTACTGAAATACTGTGAATAGGACACAAAATACACTTAACATTTAACGAACATATTGTGCAAAATTTCTAGCTATTAATTGACCTTGTTACACCTGACCTTGATGAAGACGTTCCAGATTCCAAGTGCAGCATTGCCGTCATTGTTAGACCTTGACAGATAACAGAGTGATATGAGTTTTATTAAACAATTTCCGCATGCTCACTTGCACCTCTTTCAGTTGTCAGGTGTAAGGGACAACAACACTTCTCTTTCCATTGAAGAGTGCTTGCATCTTATTGATGCCAACTTCCCCTCAGGGGATCCAGAGGTAAAAACTTGATCTAGAATGCAACGTTTCATCCTTTTACGACAATGTTTGTGCAGCAGGAATTGTTTTTTAACTAGAGAGAGAAAGAAAAAAATAAAAATCTTATTAATTTTTCCAGTTGACGGGCCCTGATGTGCAGAATGTAGGAGAACATGCGCTTTCAGACTTTCAGAGGCCACTCATGTCACCCTTGTTGCCTGAGCAGGAATCAACAACATTAGAGCAACAATGGCAAGACGTTTTGGCCATCATGGAATCACAGGTATGAAATGACAAAATCTTACCGAAGTAAGTTATTATATCCCGAAGTTAATCAATGCTTTGAAAAATGAATGAACATATTTGAGACGTTCTATCATTATGAGTCATAATCGTTTGTGGAGAAATGCGAGAATTTGAACTGTGTAACGTTAGTTTTTAATAAAAAACGACCAATTTTAAGTTCAATGTCAGAACATAATTTAAGAATTAATGCTGTTTTGACGTGAAAGATCACTGTAAATTAGCCGCTTCATTTCAAACAGCAACATGGAGCACGCAAAACAATCGTCTTTTAGTCTTCACCACTCGAATGAAATAACATGAATGAACATCAGTGGATATCTTGATATATGCACTACAACTTACTGAAATGTATTCTCTCGTGTAATCGCCCAGTCAGTGTTTCAACCGCGTAAAAGACCAAAACAAAACCGCTGGTGAACGTGGTCATGGGACGTTTTATTTACCTCAGAACAGTCGTCAAGCATTCACAGCTCGTTGGGTAGAGAAAATAAGTTCAGAGAATCAAAAGTCGTAAATATATACATTTATGCAATACACAGTTGAGGTCAAAAGTTTACATACACCTTGCAATCTGCAAAATGTTATTTATTTTACCAAAATAAGAGGGATCATACCAAATGCATTGTATTGTTTATTTAGTACTGACCTGAATAAGAAAATAGTGGTTGAATTTATAAAAATTACCCGTTCAAAAGTTTACATACACTTGTTTCTTAATACTGTTGTCACCTGAATGATCCACAGCTGTGTTTTTTTTGTTTAGTGGTAGTTGTTCATGAACCCCTTGTTTGTCCTGAATAGTTAAACTGCCTGCTGTTCATCAGAAAAGGTTTTTTTTGTGTGTATCTTAACCCTTTCCAGCAGTGACTGTATGATTTTAAGATCCATCTTTTCACACTGAGGACAACTGAGGGACTCATATGCAACTATTACATAAGGTTCAAACGCTCACTGATGCTCTAGAAGTAAAAACCATGAATTAAGAGCTGGGGGGTGAAAACTTTTGAACAGAAGTGATGACGTAATGCGTCCAAAGAACACACCAACGAACACTGTTTCCGGGTCCAAACACCAACTCATTTCACTTGAGAATACTATCTCAGCAGCCATTTATGAGCACTGTTTATTCATATTAAACAGTTAAGCTAAACATTTTCAGATAAACAGTGTACACTACATTCTTCGTGCTCACAGCGTCCCAAACACAAATATTTTTTATATTTATTTATTTATATTTTCATTGTATGGCTATCTGGGATGTACGGTATGGAGTTAAAGGGTAGGATTATAATTTTTTGGTAGTATTATATCACATAATTAGTACCGTTAGTTGTTTTCTCGTGTCAACTGATAGAGCGTTTGGACCCGGAAGTCACGGAAGAGGTGACGCTTGACATCAGACTTACCAAGCGAGATGTGAACTTTTTTCTTTTGCCTAAATATAATATTTTTTCATTTAGGACTGCTCTTCAGAGGCTACAGAAGATACTTGCATGTTTCCCAGAAGACAAAATAAGTTACATTTACCCTGATCTTTAAATTCAAAAAGTTTCCACCACCCAGCTCTTAATGCATTGTGTTGGACTTATGAACAACTATCACTAAACAAAAAACAAAACAAAACAGCTGTGGATCATACAGGTGACAACACAGTATTAATATTAAAATGAATATTATTTTCTCTTGTGGACTATATGTAATTGTCTTTTATGTGAATTTCTTTTATGTGTATTTTTATTCAGGTCAGCACTAAATAAAAAAATAACATGCATTTTGTATGATCCCTCTTATTTTGGTAAAATAATTAACATTTTGCAGATTCTGCAAGGTGTATGTAAACTTTTGAACTCAACTGTATAAATAAATTAGCCAGCCACAATTTAAATGATTATTCTTCACAATGGTTTGGAGATAAAACATAGTAAACATATTATTAAAGACAGACACTGACTACTCAAAATATGTTTCTAGGTCGAAGACTTAGAAAATATGGAGCAGGTCACATGCTTTATTGACATGGCAGTCAGAGATCTTTATTTGACTTCTCTTATCTTTACAGGACATGGATACAGCTGAAACAATAGGTGATTCTCCCTTCAGTGATTCAGACAGAAATATGGAAAATTTTATTCATCAGGATGTTAGCCTTCACCAAGCTGCTCTGCCAAGATCCACTGAAGCACAAAACACTGTCGCCATGGAAGAACCCTGTTGCATTAACAACCACTCTGTGCCAAACATCAATTTAGGCAGTTCTTCTAATGCCGAAGCTTTCGAAGACTCTGATATCATAGACCTCCTTCTGACTTCTGGGACTAGCCTGCCAAGTACTATAGATCCTCTACTTGAAGAAGCCATGCTTGATGAGATTGACCTAATGGATTTGGCCCTGGAAGAACTTAGCCAGGCACAGTCTGAAGAACAAAACCCAGCAGATTCTGACTCTGGTTTATCCCTGGACTGCAGTCAAAGCCCTGCCTCTCCTAATGGATCTGAATCTTCCAGTTCCTCTTCATCTTCTTCATGCTCTTCATCACCGTCCAGCCCAACCCCTAGTTTGGTGCCCGAGGAAGGCGCTGTGGGCTACACCCGTATCAAGGAAGAGGATGAAGATGTGAGCTACACCCATATCAAGGAAGAGGATGAAGATCTCGGATACACCCACGGAGCTGTGGGCGGGTACATGCCAGAACAAACCAAAATGTGCCAATCAAGCTTCTTGGAGGCCAGGCAGTTCCATCGCCTTCCTTGGCTCGAGCACATCGGACACGATCATAACTACATCCAACCTCAAAGCCAAAAGAAACCTCCAAAAGATCTTCCTGACGAGTCGCCAAAAAACAAAATGCTGGAGCATCTCTCTGGCCGGGATGAGAAACGTGCTCGTTTGATGAATATCCCGTTCTCCAATGAACGCATCGTAAACTTACCCGTCGAAGAGTTCAATCGCTTGCTAGCGAAATACCATCTCAATGAGGCTCAGCTTACACTTATCAGAGACATTCGCCGCAGGGGTAAAAACAAAATGGCTGCTCAGAACTGTCGTCGAAGGAAGCTTGATGTCCTGCTGGATTTGGAGTGTAGTGTGGATAGCCTGCGACGCCTCCGGGCCAAACTGCTCAGGGAGAAATCTGAGATCTTGCGCTCCATCAGGGAGATGAAGCAGCATCTTAATAGCTTGTATCAAGAGGTTTATGAGAGGCTGAGGGAGGAACAGGGACTGCTGTACTCTGACAACAACTTTACTTTGCAGGAAGACAGCACCAGGCCTGTAACATCACAACGCAGATCAGATTCACACTCCAGACGCAAACTTAACAAAAGACAAAAACACAAGAAGTGAGGTGGAGGACTCATGTTATGACAAGGCTCAGGAAAATTGCTCTCTGCTGTGAAGACAACCTGCTGGTTTTCCACAGTTCAATGGGAAATTGCACCAAGTAGGGTATTTTTACCCAAGTGATCATCCTTGATAACGTATTATGCTATGTAGGCACGTTTGAATGAACTTTAGGTTCCACAGAGTTTTGACGTTAAAGTGCCATATCATGAGTTTTCTTGACCTTTTAAGGTAAAGGCACTGATGTCCTCTAAACCTACTAGAGTCTAGTTGAAGAAAGCGCTCCATTTCACATGTTAAACGAGGCACAGGAGCAAATAACACTGTTTATTTCACATAGAGGGTGACAAAGAAGCTGTTTCACTCAGTTATGAAAGAAAAGACGATTACTTGTGTTTCACGTCCACTTTGAGAACCAAACTGGGCTATAAGAATGTAAGGAGTATCTGAATTGGTCTCAATGTCAGAAAACAAAAATAATCCCATGTTAGAGCAGAAAATGATAAGTTATGCTTGGAATCCAAGCATTGAAACAAAGTTTTATTGCATTTTAACTACTGCTTAAAGGGATGCTTGAAAATTCCGCCATTAATTACTCACCCTCATGTCGTTCCAAACCCGTACGTTCATCTTGGAACACAATTTAAGATATTTTTAACGAAACCCAAGAGCTTTCTGACCCTTTGTAGACAGCAACGCAACTACCACGTTCAAGGTCCATTGTTAAAATAGTCCATGTGACATCAGCACAACCGTAATGTTACGAAGCTACAAGATTGCTTTTTGTGCACAAAATAAACAAAAATACAGACTGTATTCAACAATTTCTTAGTTTCCGTGTCAGTCCGTCTGTTTCCCCCAGACACTTTTTGTGTGGCGGTAATTTCCCCTGGATCTTGCGTAAAAAAACAATTCGATATTTGTGCTGGTCTGAACAGAAACAGCAGACAGGCTGTTCATTTTCTGCCAGCAGGAGGTGCTTTTGAAATGGCACAAATAGCGGTTTTCCTGGTAATGTCTGTAATCAAAGCAGGGTTACACTCACAAACTATTTTTTGCGGTCAGATTTGAAATTGTGACGGGCCCGTAACAAATAAATCAATGTATGGGAAACACTGGTACCACATGGTAGTACAGCTGCTGTCATTGAAGAGTCAAAAAGCTCTCGAATTTAATAAAAAAATATGTTGTGTTCCAAAAATGAATGACATGAGGGTGAGTAATTAATGAGAGAATGTTCATTTTTGGGTAAACTATCCCTTTAAGGTCAAAGTATACTTCTGTTTTTTTACGCGTACACGAGGGACAGCGTAGAGTGCGCGTGACACAGATTGTTGTACACGCATCAGATTTTTGTAACTACATGTGCAATGACTTGGTTTTGCACTAATCAGTAGTTCCACAAGGTGGCAGCACTGGCCTGGGCCATTGTTTCACAGTAGAAAACCAAACTAAAGAGACAGAACAACTACAGAATAGTGGAGACTACAACAAGAAGCATCAGTGCTTTTATTGTTATTATTTTTTTTTTTAAGTAAAAAATAGCTGCCATTCTCAGTTATCCTCTCCGAAACACAGACCTTCGGCGGGCAATGACATTAAGGTCTTTATGTATTATTAAAGCACTTATACATAACTGTATATGATCTTTTTTTCTCCATAATATACAACTTAAATGTTAGGTAATCTAGCAACGACGTCACATCACACTGCCTCCGAAACTGTTCCCGGAGTTGCCTTTGCAGACTTTGAAGTCATTGCCTGATAGCTGCCTAGGCTTTCGGACACAGCCTCTATTCTGCCATATTGCATGTTGCAGTTTCTCCCATTTATAAGTAATAGGAGTGAACTGTTCCGGATGATTTGCAAAATTTAGCTCCAACCCCAATTACGCACACCTGAACCAGCTAATCGAGCTCTTACTTGGCATACTAGATATGTCCAGGCAGGTGTTTTGAGGCAAGTCGGAGCTAAACTTTGCAGGACATCGGCCCTTTAGGACGAGTTTGGGCACCTCTGATCTATAGTCTTTGAGTATACTTTGAAAGGCTACATGTTCAACTGGTTTCCTAGCTTATGCGCAAAAACAAAGTATACTTTGGGCTTTACAGGTATAATAAGTGTTAGTTTGCCATCTCATTATAAGAAACACCTTCATACTATGCAGGCTTTATTTTGATTAGGATTTATATTCACTAAGCAACAAAACTGTAAAGTTGAATGATTTTTGACCTACTATGTTTTGAATGAAGTGGAGTTCTGTCTGAGTATGCGTGGTTTATCAGAGACTATGTTAGTGTAAATCATTGATGAAATGTTTGTTTAAATACCAGTTCTGTATTTGATTTCATATCCTTGTAAATAATTGGAACTTTTTTTTTATATTCAATCGTTTATGTATCTTGTGTTAAATATTTTGCAGTGAATTTATGTTCTTGGTGACAAGCTGGGATTGTTCGTTTCAATTAAAATATATTTATTGTACGGAAATCTCAGTTTCTTTTTTTGTAAAACAAAGGCCTTACTTTAAAAATTAAACCTTGTTTTTTTTTTTTATAAAACAACCTTAGAGCATAAAACAATTAATAAAAAAGGTTTATTTTAATGAACATAAACATTTCCCCTTGAAAATGTGAAAATGAAAAAGTAACATGCTTTGAACAGTACACTTACAAAAAAAAAAACAACAATAAAAAAAAAAACAGACAGTCAGAAAGGAATATAACACAGTCACATTACTGATTGTGTACAACTAAAAGTACTTCAGGCTCCTTCGGTATGCAGAAGTGTATGTCACTATCAATACCGTACTTTACGAAAGTTATCCAGTGATCCAAGCACTATTTTACCCAGTTTAAAAACTTTTTGATATTGATAACATTTTAAAACTCTAACATATTGTCAGTACTAACACGTTTATGCTGGTGCAAAGGTGGTACTAAAAGACCTGATCTGTAGCATGATAATGTTAGCAAGATTTCTCACCTTCACTACACATTTACATACATTTATGATAAAAAGATGCCTCAAAGCTGTGTAGTACATTCTACTCCTTGAGCACTGCTGAAAAAGAGGGCAAAACAGCAAAGCATCAAACTTTACATTGATGTTTTCTTATAAAACGTGAAAGATCAGTCTGAAAAGCTGGAATCTAAAGAGCACATTTCCACTTCACACAGTAATGCAACTGATAAAACACACTGACATCTAATAGTTAAAAATAAAAAGGTTTATATGAGATTACGGGAAATGCAGTTGACTAAACGGACTAGAAATAATTATCAAAAAACAAACAAACAAACAAAAACCCTCCTTGTGAATATATGTATCTATACGCAACATATACCCTCAAATGGTGAACGGATAAAAGATGAAAATACTGTATACATGGTGAATACAAATACTGCTAAAACAGCAAGACTGCAACTCTCAGCAATTTGCTCTCTAATAAGGTGACAACAGTTTTGACAAATGCATTTACACAACAAATGACTTACGTGAAGTCTCAACAAATGAGATGGAAAAGAAAAAGAAGGCTTGAAAAATTAGGCCATACCACCTCACAAAGACAAAACACAGTAACTACACAGTCAAAACTGAGTTTTGAACAACAGAGTACACATCGATATCAAATTAATGCACTCAAAATGTTTTTCTTTTCAGTTTTAAGAGTTGTGTACTTGCTGTGTTTTAACTTACGGCAGCGTATTACACAGTGACGCGTTCCGATTTAGACTAAAATGTCCTTTATATCTCAATATCAGAAAAATATAGAAGGTAAGAGGATCTGACGTATTTAGTATGTACCTCATCAGACGCTGACCACCTTTTAATCAGCCGGGAATGACTACGGAGCACCTACTGCAGCATATAGACACCCCATTTCCCATAATCCAACAGAAAGAGAAGCAAAGAGGAAATACAGTAATCCTGTGTTTCTTACGGTGGTCGGTATTGACTAACATTCACTTTTGCCCGCTAATGATGACTCCACGTCTGCATATCTTGCTCTGAAAATATCTTGAGTCCAAGTTTTATGGCATTGAGAGTAAAAGAGTTTTTTTTGGGTGTCTGTTTCCCCACGTCCCAAATGCCCCCCCACCCCAACTAGTCTAACAGCGCTCCTGACTTGCCACCTCTCTTTCTTGTTCTCCCTCACAGGCCTAGTTCTTATCATCCTTCTTCTCTTCTTCCTCAGAAGGGTAAGAGTGCCATGTTAGTCGCTCTTCATAGAATGAGATGACCACCTGCGGGCACTTCACATTGGCCTCCTTGGCTGGAACGAGATCTGCCTCGTCAGAATTTTTCCTGTAGAGAAGAGGCAGGGGGAGAATGATTAAAGGAACAGTTCAGAACTCAAAAATGAAAAATCATTCAAAAATGAAACCGCTGAAATGTGTTCCGAAGAACAACAAAGGTCTTACTAGCTTGGAGGGTGAGTAATCAATGACAGAATTTTCGTTTTTGGGTAAACAAACACTAAAATAACGTACTTTAGTCCAACACACAGAAGGGGGTTACAACAGAGGCATCTGGCCGCTGGCTCAACATGGCAAATAGAACATCCTGCAAGTTGCATAACCTCGACTGAGAATGTAAACTAAACTGGTTGCCAGATGTTAGAAAGTCTTCACTATAAAACACCCATGCTGCCTTCTAAATGGCATGAGTTTGAGATCTGATGTGTTTGTTTGAGCAAAGATGGAAAGTGTTAATTATTCTCACAATTCTATTTTGTGACGCTAATGGCGCAGAAATTACACACACAATCTTTACATACCATTTCATTAGAAACATGAGTTCGCCGCTGGAATCTGTGGCTCCAATGATGCGTTCTGGTTCTAATCCCCGTGCAAAGCCCCTCGGCTTGTCTTGCTGCAAAACATAAAAAGAAATATGTAAGTATTTTATCATTCACATGCAGTAAAAGAATTTCTTCTTAGTAGCCTGAAAAAACACCAACATATTTCATCTGATAAGCACATCAAAGTATTTGAGACTTTATTCACAGTTTTAAATCTTATTTTTTACAGAGACAGTATCTCCACCTCAATGGTTGTTAGGTCAGGAAAGCAACAAGGTAGTACAAAGATTGTCTTGCTAAAGCTAATGAGAGGGTTCCCACACCTTGGCTAACTTCAAATTCAAGGACCTTTCAAGAACTTCCCAGGTCCAATACCCTCAAATTCAAGGACTTAATGTGGAGACACGTTTCAAGTGAGACCAAGGTTACATTGTGTTACCTTGATACAATGTTTTAGTTCTTTATTTTGGCCATATGACAGAGATCTGATATTCTATTTGTTGTATTTCTGTTTTAAACAAAAAAGCCCCCCAAAGTAGCGCAATGACCGTATCCCTTATCAAAACTATAGAATATTTCATTTCCATACCTAAAACGTATATTTTACAGTCACCCTTGTGCAGACTAGGGATGTGCGGGTCTAGTCGACTAAACGGTACAGCTCCTTCTAGTCGACACTGAAAACAATAGTCGACTACATGACAGGGAAAAAAAAAACAAAAAACAAACAAACAAACATGATTTTATCATTGTAATTGCCATAATTTTAATGTTATATTTAAAACATTTTAACTAAGTTAAAATTAAACGTTTAAAAAAAACAAAACAAAAACATTATTTTAAAAGTGTATGTAGGCGAAAACTACATATTTACCTCAGACCTCGCATGCCCTTATAGAGACCTCATGACCATGCAAAACTAAGGTGTGGGATTATTTTGAATTAGAAGGAATAGGAAAAGTTGTGTTTAAACGGTGTAATATCAAATTTGCTTACAATTACTCTACTGGAGCAATGTATAACAGGCACGTCGTAGGCATTAGCTTAGAGGCTAGCCAGCAAAAGTCAACCACAGCATTCAGTACAACCTGCTGCGCTGCGATCCCATCCGCGCCATCTATTCCTCTAAACGAAGACCCACTTCGGTGGTGGTGTGGGATGTCCAGGCACTTACTAAAGACTCTTTCAGCGTGCTTTTTGTTTATCTTTGCGTGCCTGCGACTTCAGTTGCTGTGGAGCGCCTTTTTTCATAGTTAACCAGACCACGTTGATAATTTATTGAACAAAAACGCATTTTGTTTTTAAACGACATAGCCTACATGACTTAAGCTTTTAAAAGCTGTTTAATGCTATTCCTTGATAAACGTTTCTATTGTTTTTGACTTGTGTTTTAATGTTGTCTAACGTTATATGAAGATGAATAATTCTGTCAGGCTATTGATTGATTTCAGATTGTTCTGTATTTCCCCAGCTGATTTAAATAAGCTATGCAGTGGCTGACATTGAGTGTATGCTCTTCTTTTGTTTCCTTTTTAACAACTAAAATTAAACGATGATAACGCAAGGCAATTAAGCGTACGGCAAGTGGAATTTAATGAGGGATCTGACAGTGTGATCTATAGATAAGTATTTCAAATGTAGGCTATTATATACATGCACATACATAGGTTTTTTTACCACCATCTTTTGGGAGTATTTTGCTTTTAGACTAGTTGATTTGTCGGATACAAAACTTTCGTTTAAACGACCATCAAATTAGTCGTTGCACACATCCCTAGTGCAGATTGATCATAAACACAACTAAAAGGATTCCTACTACTGGCCATCGCGAAACTTAACATCTTGCACGGTTTTATCATGGGTAGAATGCAAAATGTTTCAATAAAAGCATTTTAGTCAAATGTAATTAATGCAATATTTCAAACATTTAACCCACGGGAGGAAAACAAACAAACAAACAAACAAAAAAAAAAACATAACCCTTCACAACAGTAAAATCAGCCCAATTCCATGCAAAAAAAAAAACAAAAACAAACAAAAAACCAAAAAAAAAAAAAGCGGATTTGGAAACCCTGCATTCAACTGGGATGATTGACAAAAACCCCATCAAGTACATTCAAGGACCTGTATCTATGTATGTTTATTTTCCAAAACTTTCCAGGGCCGTGAAAATCAGTTTTTTTTTTTTTTTAATTTTTCAGATTCACACTTTCAAGAATTTCAAGGACCCGTGGGAACCCTGAATATCTTTGCTCCCAACTACTACAATATGGAAATAACTTTGTAAAGAAAATAAATAAATAAATAAATAAATAAATAAATAAATAATCAGACCCACTGACAAATTTGTTCCTGCTTTTAGCATAAACTCTGTTTTAATACATTTTTCAAATTTTCAAAACTACAAGTAAATATATCTTGAACTAAAGGTGGCATATAATGAAAATCTGACTTTTTCCGTGTACAAGTGCTATAATCGGGTCCCCGGTGCATCTACCAACCCAGAAAACTTGATGAAAGACAACCCAGTAACTTGTTTTGGCAAAACTTTTTCTACAAGCATGTGGGGAAAAAAAAAAAAAAAAAAAAAAAAAGCGCTCCTTCGGTGATGTGGCAAAGGGATCTTATAATATTACTGCCCCTTAATCTGGCACAGTTATTTTGTTTTCACAAGCAACAACGGTGTACCAGTTTTAACACCGTGGCAAAAGTTCAAAGCATGCTAACTGTTTTGTCTTTGGCTGCACAGAACACTAGAGTCCCAGCCTCAGAGGAGACAAGAGAGCAGAGAATTTATTGATTTATTTACTGTATATTACGTTGCTGCCACACAGATCTGATATAAGCATGTGATTTCTTTCCCAACTGTTTACCTTCACAAACATAACCAACTGTTTTTGTAATTCCTGTATGTTTTTTTTTTTTTTTTTTTTTACATAAACCTGTATGCATTTAACAGTTCAAAGTACGCAATAAGACATGAAAAAGAACTTAGTTTAGTACTCGCATGCAGTGTGACAGCTGCTTTCTGTGTGCATGCTTTGCATGCATGTGCTCAGAAAACCGTATATGTGAAACTTAAACTAATATGTCTTTAAAACATATGACTTCAAACAAAGTCAAACAGATGTTCTTTAGCAGAGTATCTGAGATATGAACTATAAATACACAGCCCTATTTTGGAAAAAGGGGCAGAGAACAGCATCTCATTTGCATTTAAAGAGACATGCAAGAAAACCGCGTTTCTGCTTCCACTCAAAATAGGCATTTTCAAAAAATAAAAAATAAAATAATAATAATAATAATAATAATAATAAATGATGTTGAGTATTTCGACCTGAACTTATATTACATGTTGTAAAACGGGGAAAAATAGGTCACCTTTAGGGATGTTTAGAAATTTGTATTGGAAAATAAATGAGGAAGACATCAATTTTTGCAACACATGCAATGGGATATAAAATGCCAAAATGGAATAAACGCCTAAAAACCATCTGTCAAATGCATAAATTCAGTAAGCATATGCACAGCCTTGTGTTAAGCATGATACAGAAAAAAAATTCTCTCTCTCTCTCTCACACACAAAAACAAAACAACACAACAAGCAAATATCTTATCCATCAAAGGGAATGATCAAATCTAACCTCATCTTTCCTCTTTTTGGGCCGGCTGTCTTCTCCACCATCTGTGTCTGATTCTCCTTTCCTCTTTCCAGTGGTATCTTTCTTGTCAACTGGTTTTTGTTTTTGCAGGTACTCTGCAATGAGATCAGGACAGTCCAGGTTGTCCTCTGGTTCCCATGTGTTGTCTTCACTAAAGAAAACGGAATATATTCTCAATCATTTGAATACAATCTTTTCATTAGCAAAGGGCTGGACTACCAACTAAAACCAAACACAGGCTATATATTTATGAACAAACCATTTATTCTTTCAGAGTTCCTTATATAACGATAAAACAACCAACATGTTTGTAATGTTTGATTCAGCAGGGCTCTACACTTACTTTTCTTTTTACGAGCACTTGTGCTCCTAACTTAAAATCTGATAAAACAAATTAGCCTTCCCATTACGAGGTGATATTTGACTCCGTAAAGTGATTTACAAGGGCATTTTGTTTATACCTTTGTAATGGCATTTTTACTAACTTTTTTTAAAGGTATGTCATTTTATGTCAAATTTAAAACACACACAAACATATACACTTAGTAAAACTGCCAGTAGGTGGCGGCAAGTCACTGAATTTAATTACTGAATCATTTATTCATTTGATTCGTTCCAACAGCTGATTCATTCAGGAATAAAGCAAGTGACTGTCTTTATGAATGGGAAATTGAATTATTGACTCACTAGAGTTGTTTAAAAGTGCATGTTCATTCAAACGAAACACCGCTGTATTTGAATGGAGATGTGCAGCGGCTCAGTTGTGACTTGTTTCAAACTATTTTTGATGACAAAATAGAGCAAAATCAGGCAATCGGTTATAGTCAGACAATGTAAGTCACTTTTTCATTTAACTGTTGTATTAAATAAATATCTGCAATTGATTTGAATCAATTCAATACATTGTGCAATCAACACTGCACAATGAATCTCTTATTTACACTCTCTCTACAATTTGTTTATGAAAGGATTCGTGAGATAGGTCTGTGATACATTACTCAACATTGTAGAAACCTTTGAAGCTCCTCTCAGCGCAAACACAAATATGCTGATCGGGTCAGTCGCACTGGTGCTCCTAAATATTTTTTTCCATAGTCGCACATGCTATTAGTGACTTACTCTGAGAAGCCCTTCCACTTGAGAAGGTACTCCACTCTGCCCTTCACCACCCGTCTGTCCAGAACCTTCTCCACCACATATTCTTCCTCCTCCTCTTCTACCACCTCCTCCACCTTCTTCTTGTTCTGCTTCTTCCCAGCGGTGGCCGCCAGCTTGCTGTCTGTGGAGAAAGAGGAAAAGGGTCAGCCTTTTTTATAGAAACAAAACAAAACAAAACAAAACAACTTTTAGTATTCAAACAGTTGAAAATGAAGCAAGTTAAAACAAGACACTATGAGGCTGAGCAGTACAAACACAAACAGTGACAATTCACTAGCAGGGGGTTGTGCGCAAAGAGGAAGAGTGATTATTCAGGGGAAGGTATGCCAAGGTAAACAAAGTCTGTCTGCTGACAAATCTTCACACATCGTTTCGCAGTATAGAGCAATGCGTCAAAAAACAAGAGACATTTTGACTGCTGTGTAAAACCCACAGCGCTTAGTGATAAATTCTTGCTTGTGAGAACAAGGTCAGAAACTACCAGCTAAAATCATTCAGAACAGACATCCGAATGTTTGTTTTACTCTCTTTAAAGGAATAGTTCACCCCAAACTAATTCTGTCAGCCTTTATTCACTCTCATGCTGTTCCAAACCTGCATGACTTGCATACGTCGCAGAAAATAGGGTACTTCGAAGAAATGTTTCAACTGTTTGCCAACTGTTGCACATACCATTTAAGTCAATGGGGTCCAAATCAACACTGCACCCTTAATGTGATCTTTTGTGGTCCACAGAAAAAACTAAGTCAGGTTTTGAAAGACATGAGGGCAGGCAAACAAGGCAGAATTTTTGTTTATGGGCAAACTATCAACCAATCTACAAATGCAAGCAATTCATATAACCGTGTAACAGATATACCTTAAGATGTTCAAACAATCATCTCCTAAGACTCAGCAAGATCACAATGTTAGCATCATATTCCAAGCGGATCAGATACCAGTCTGAACAAGAACCACAACCTCTTGACACTTAATACACTTATCAACAGACCATCAATAAGGAGATACTGGCATCAACCAATCAATATTGATTAAAGGATAAGTTTCCTTCCAGAACAAAAATACAGATAATTTACTCACCCCATTGTCATCCAAGATCCAATTACAATTTACATACTTTTTAACCTCAAATGCTCATCTTGTCTAGCTCTGCATAAACTCTGTGTATTCCAGTTCAAGAGAGTTAGGGTATGTTGAAAAACTCCCATCTCATTTTGTCCTCCAACTTCAAAATCGTCCTATATCGCCGTTTTACTTTTTGTACAGGGCGTTTGATCTTCTTTGCACATTCACTTTGCAAACACTGGGTTGGTACTTCTGGTGCAATGTAGAGTGATTTTGAAGTTGGAGGAGAAAATGAGATGGAATTTTTTTTAGAAAATAACCAATTGTTTTGCTAGATAAGACCCTTCTTCCTCAGCTGCGATCATTTAGAGCGCTTTGAAGCTGCATTTAAACTGCATTGGAATTTCAAATTCAGGGGCACCATAAAAGTCCACTATATGGAGAAAATCCCTGAAAAGTTTTCCTCAAAAAAAAAAAACAAAAAAACTTCTTTACGACTGAAGAATGAAAGACATGGATATCTTGGATGACACGGGTGTGTGCTCTTTAATATAGTTGTGGAAACTGTGATACTTCTTTCTCAGAAGTTTGAAAAAAAAAAAAAAAAAAAAAAAAATAATAATATATATATATATATATATATATATATATATATATATATATATATATATATATATATATATTTTTCCATAGCATTACAAACGTCTTTAACATGTTTGATCAACTTAATGCATTCTTTCTGAACGAAAATGCTAATTTCTTTAAACTCATTTCTCTTCACTGGTAGTGTATACGTGTAAAAAATGTATGCAAATATCATCTGTCATCATTAAACTATTTCAGCAACAATTTTATCATTATAATGGTATGTGGCAATTCAACTCCCTAAATATTAACATCCATTTTATGGTAGAAAATACCACACCTAATGTGGAGAACAAATGCTTAACCACTAATAGACCACAAAAGATGCTAATACAGCCTACACATCAGTTCAGGAAACCAAAAATTACAATTATGTCTCATTTGTGAGCATTAGCATTAACTACGAACTATCAAAAAGCAAGCTTTCACTGCATTTATTAACCTTTGTTAATGTTTGTTCAGTTAGTTAGTTCACAGTACATTAAAGGGATAGTTCACCCAAAAATGAAAATTCTGTCATTATTTACTCACCCTCTTCTCGTTTCAAGCCCATAAGACCTTCGTTCATCTTCAGAACACAAATTAAGATATTTTTAATGAAATCCGAGAGCCCAGAAAGGTAGTAAAGACGTTGTAAAAATAGTCCATGTGACATCAGTGGTTCAACCATAACGTTATGAAGCTATGAGAATACCTTTTGTGCACAAAGAACAGTGTTTCCCCTAGGATTCCAGGTTTGTTTTGGGGGGGGATTACCAACGGTAAGGTACGGTACTTTTTTGGCACATTACTCTCTGTGTAATAACAAAAACATTTATTTCAGTGAAAAAATAAGTCGAAAAATCTCAATTTCAACATTTTGAACAATAGGGCCCTACAATCTTTTTCTTTTCTTTTCTTTTTTTTTCAGAAATTCTTGTGTGTTTTAATTTTTCTGATAATCAAATACAGGCATTAAATATTTATCTATTTTTAATGAAATTAAAATTAAACCTTTTTATTTGTTGCCAAACAAACATAGTTTTTCTGTTATTATAATTTCTGCATTTAATTGTTTAATTAAATTTGCCAGAAATAGGAATATTTAAACACCTACATTATACTGTACAAAAGTAATACAAGACTAATACATTTCTGTCACGGTAAACCGTACTTTTATTTTGACAAGTTACCGGTTAGTTTTTGTGTGTATACACTACGGTATGATGCTAATTTTCTCAAATGAAACGGTAAAATTTACATGAAGTGACTCTCACAGCAGTTCTGGAAATTAAGTTCATGCGTTTAAGTCATCATATAATGAGACGCAGAGGCCGAAAATAACCGAGTGCTTCATTTCTGTAGTAAACAAAGCCGCGTCTCCGCCATTCATTCATACAGAGCCAAGTGGAACATGGAGGATTCAGATTTAAACCGTCTTGTTGCTCCGTGACTCGGTGATCCCACCCGTGTTTTAGCGGAGGAGAATTTGTAGACGCGTGACCACGTAACGTTAGAGACAGAAATGACATGCCGTTGTGTAAATAAGATAAATAACATAAGGCTATTTCGTTTTTTTTATTATAGACCTGTTCTATAGGAAAGGTTTTTGACGTCTGTTGTGAAACAGAAAATAAAAGAACAAGGTATAGACCTGTTCTTTATTTCTTCTCTTCCTCTTGAGGAAAGGTCACCTGGACTATTTTACTGATAACCTTTCTGGGCCTTGAAATTGGGTGAGCTATGCCTTTAACTAATGTTTACAAGACAACTTGCCAGTTAGAATCCAGCTGATAATTAACCTGATTTTAAAAATGCTAGAAACAAAAGAGTAAACCCAAAAACCAGACCAGACCAGACCCAAACCTTTGACCTTATAAATCACCTCTATTAGTCACTGACAAATAATGGATCACATGGCAGATGAAACAGAGGTCATGAAAACTGACAACAACCTGTGATTCAATAGAAGTTATTTCAAGGCTTGTTCATAAGACAGAAACGTTAAGGTGATGTGAACGTCTAGAATAACCCTCCCCCATACATATTTGAAAGAAAAACAGCAGTGAAGGAGAAAGTTGTGAGACACCTGCGGTGACGCTGGGAGCATCACTAGCTGTGTCTGCAGGTTCGCTCATGCTCGTCGATGGGGTGGAGGCTCTGCGGAACCTTCCGGTTCCTTGTCAACGTCAACAGTGCTGAACAGAGTGAAAGTGTGGATTAGAGGGGATTGGGGGGGGGGGTCAGGTGATATCAGGAAAAGAACAACACAAGGCAGGAAATA
The DNA here is from genome assembly GCF_022985175.1 of Labeo rohita. Taxonomy (NCBI): domain Eukaryota; kingdom Metazoa; phylum Chordata; class Actinopteri; order Cypriniformes; family Cyprinidae; genus Labeo; species Labeo rohita. The sequence goes on along the minus strand of NC_066871.1, from coordinate 29,034,350 downwards.
AAATTACACAGCACTGTGGATTACAGTTCAGCGGCTCTAACAAATACAGCACGGTTCCCTTTCAATTGCTGTACAGCGCAAAATAGATTAAAGGAGAAGTCCACTTCCAAAACAAAGATTCACATATAATTTACTCACCCCCTTGTCATCCAAGATGTTCATGTCTTTCTTTCTTCAGTCGTGAAGAAATTGTTTTTTTTTGAGGAAAACATTTCAGCATTTTTCTCCATATAATGGACTGATATGGTGCCCTGATTTTGAACTTCCAAAATATAGTTTGAATGCAGCTTCAAACGATCCCAAATGCAGTTGTAAATGATCCCAGCCGAAGAAGAAGGGTCTTATCTAGCGAAACGATTGGTTATCTATTGGTTCTCTCCTTGAACTCTGTGTATTCTGGCTCAAGACAGTTAGATTATGTCGAAAAACTCCAATTGTATTTTCTCCCTCAACTTCAAAAATCATTTCAAAATCAACCTACACCGCTGCACCGACCCAGACTTTGCAAAGTGAACATGCAAAGAAGATCAAACACCCTTAACAAAAAAGGTAAAACAGTGATATAGGACAATTTTGGAGTTGAGGGGGAACATGAGATGGGAGTTTTTCGACATACCCTAACCGTCATGAACCGGGAAAAAAAACAGTTCAGGCAGAGTAAAACAAGACGAGCGTTTGGCATTAAAAAGTATATAAATTGTATTACTTTTATGAAAATAACCAATTGTTACGTTAGATAAGACCCTTCTTTCTCAGCTGGGATCATTTACAAACACATTTGGGATCGTTTGAAGCCGCATTTAAACTGCATTTTGGAAGTTCAAAATCAGAGCACCATATCAGTCCATTATATGGAGAAAAATGCTGAAATGTTTACCTTAAAAAACAATTTCTTTATGACTGAAGAAAGAAAGACATGAACATCTTGGATGACACATTATATGTGAATCTTTGTTTTGGAAGTGGACTTTTTTTAACGACATTGTGTATTTTTGGTGAATCTCATAAAAAATGCATTCAGGTCACACGCACACAAAAAAAGTTGCATAATCTATTTTTTAGGATGATTAAGAGGTTTTCTTTTTAGTGAATTGTGATGTTATTTTCAGGAATATTAAAATACATTTTCTCACCGATTCCAATCAATAATTTTGAAGATTTTTTGGTGAATTCTGATGTTATTTTCATCAACGTTTAAAGACATTTTCCCATTGAGGGGAATTTAGGGGTTTTCCAGCATCAAAACAAAAGCTTTAACCGCTGTAAGTTTTTCCCCCCTTTTATTAGAACGCGTCTTGTTGAAGTTTTTACTTATTCATTTAGCAGTTTTCACCCTGATTTACTAAAATGTCATTCTGTGTAACAATAATTTATAAACTAAAAATCTCATCAGGCATATTTAGAACAACAATCATTAGATGAGTTTAAAAGACACTATTTAAGTATCACAGTGAAGACCACAAAATACTAATTAATTGTAATTTTAAACATTTCCCAATCTTTCCCACTATCCTTCAAAACACTAGGTTTAACCAATTTGTCAACAAGAAGTTCTTAATCACTTAAACTATACATTTTTTGTATGATTGCTACTTCTTTTTTCTTTTTAAATAAATTTTAATACCCACAGGTTAGAATAAGTACATTGCTTCATTTTAACATAATTATGTTACGTTGAATGACAGTGGAACATTATTTCTCCAATATTTTGACATTTAATTTTTCACTAAAGTAACTTAAAACAATAAAGCAGAAAATTTACTTGCATTTAATATGCTTTACATGTCTGTTTTGTTTTACAGTAATGAGTAAGATGTTTATTTGCAGAGACATAAAAGAAGAAAACAAAGAAAAAAAAAAGATGTTATGCAACAGGATGTTGTTTGAATCAAAATTTAAAAAGGACACAAATCCCTGCCTTGACACTTTTAAGTTAAGTTCTTTACAACTTCTTTTAAAAAACACCAATAAAACTTAAAAAAAAGTTTTATTTTTATTCTTTTTTTTTTATTTCTCAATTTTTGTTTTGCTCAGTAGATGCTTTAACAGAAAAACAATAAGCACAAGTGTTGTGCTATAATGGGGCTGTTAGCAAACATTTACCAGGCTGCAGCATTGAGATGTGCCACCTAAAAAAGGCATAAAAACCAGAACAAAACCTAACAAATGAAGCTCCAAACCAAGAGTCTTGGCATTTTAAAAAATCTTAATTAAATCGCATTAGTTAATTTCACTGCTTAAAGAAACCCAATTATGAGCAGGACTGTTTTATTTCTACTGATAAACTGTGTGAAGACCATCATCACACCTCGCGCGCAGTGAAGTATTCGATTTAACTTCTTCCGGCGTCGTGCACGCGCAGACGCTTTGCCAGAACGTTCGACCTATTTCCCCCGCTGCAGCAGCAGATACGAGCCAATGAAGTATTACAGTTTAAAGTGACAATGCACCTGTAAACCCCATGCAAATCTCTTTAAAATGAACCCGTTTGCCCGAGTCTCTTACTGAACGCCTCACGTGCACGAGGAAGGCGTTTCTGTGTCGCGTGGAGATGGTGGGCTGGACTGACCCGTTTGCGCGCACAATTGTGGGTCCAAAAGGTACCATGACATCAACAACATTTATGCTGTCCGATAAATACATTCATTAAAACGTTCCTACGCACGATAATTGTAACTTTACAAACGTAAAAATGACCGTTAAATACGAAACACCGACTAGCCTGCTGGCTAATGTTGCAGAAGCATGGTCGCCACTTCTCCATGTTGACCTGGATCCGATTAGAAAACTATCAACAATTTCACAAACATAACTGGGATATTTTTCAAGAGCAGTGTGCTGCTTAAAGCACGCAACGCATCTGCATGTTAACTGTACATATATATTTATGCATAGACATGAAAAATCACATTCCCTGATACACAATCAATGCAATAGTTGTTTTTACAGTCTGCAAGCAGCGCCACTTACCTGTGAATTACTGAATTAAAGACGAAATAACACCGAATTAGGTGGTTCAGTGCAGCTACACCGGCTTTAAGTGTCGACGACCGTTTGAAATCTGTCGACTGGAGAAAGAGTTTGCTATTGTTTTAGCGAGGTTCTGTGGATGGTCAGACAAAAGGTAACGCTACGCGAACGCTCCAGCAACCCGCCAATTCCGACGGAACGTGCCTGCGTACGTACGCGAATGGTGCACCCTGGGAGTTGTAGTTTTAGGCGCGTATTGTAAAATCGAAAAGATGCTTAAGGCGCAACAATGTGGTTCCTCACAATACTTGGAAATGCGTCGTATATAATAACCTTCAATATATATTTTAAGTGCCTCAGAACTTTTATTGATAGGTGGGGTACACTCGAAGAACCAAACTGAGAGCTTTTAAAGGTTTTAGGCTACAGAAACCTGTGGGCACAGGTTCTTCAGAGAAATGTCGCTTTCAAGGTTGGTTTTATCTTAAAGTTGGCTCAAGATTGGTTCGTTTTACAGTGAGGGAGGGAGTTTGACAGCTCTTGGAATGTTAGGTTTAGATTTAGTGCTTTTATAAACATATGATATCTGGCAATCCACCAATTGCAACTGAACATACCTGTGTACATACATGGATGGGGCATCCTGAGAGTTGTATTTTTACATGCACACTTTAATATATACACATACATATACATATACATATACATATATATACACTACCAGTCAAAAGATTAACATTTTTTTAATTCTCTTCTGCTTACCAAGCCTGCATTTATTTGATCCAAAATTCAGCAAAAGCAGTAATATTGTGAAATATTTTTACTACTTAAAATAACTGCTTTCTATTTGAATATATTTTTAAAATGTCACTTATTCCTATGATCAAAGCTACATTTTCATTACAGCATAATTATTCCAGTCTTCAGTGTCACATGATTCCTCAGAAATTATTGTAATATTTTTTTTTTTCTTATTTGTGCTCTGCATTTAACCCATCCAAGTGCACACACACAGTAGTGAGTAGTGAACAAACACACATACGCACACACACACCTGGAGCAGTATTGCTGTTGCTGTGGCACCCAGGGAGCAGTTGGGGTTTCAGTCGTGGTATTGAGAGTGGAGAAACTCCCCCCACCTTCAATCCTTGCCGGACCTGGGACTCAAATCCGCAACCTTTCAGTTACAAGCCTGACTCCCTAACCTTCATGCCACGGCTGATTTGCCGATTTGTTGTTTTAGAAGCATTTTTATTATTATTATCATCAATATTTAAATAAGTTGAGTACATTTTTTCAGGATTCTTTGATGAATAGAAAGATCCAAAGATCAGAATTTATCTGAAATATAATACTTTTATTTAGCAAGGACGCTTTAAGTTGATCAAAAGTGATGATAAAGACATTTATAATGTTACAAAAGATTTCTATTTCAGATAAATGCCGTGAAAATATTTCAACATTTTTCTGTTTTTGCAGTATTTTGGATCAAATAAATGCAGGCTTGGTGAGCAGAAGAGACTTCTTAAAAAACATAAAAAAAAAAAAAATGAAAAAAATATTTGGCAGTGTCAAATTAATTCTGAACAGCTTCTATTTGCTATTTCCTTCTAGAAAAAAGAGAAGAAAACCTTATTGCCATGGCTGGTGTTAAAAGAGAATAACAGGGAAAAGCGAATCATTGGCTGTTGATGGCTGGAAATGTAGGTAAGTTAATTATTTAAGCATTTATGAGTGGTTTTTCCTTGGCATAAAAACAACAACAACAAAATTGGGTCTTTTACATTCCTCCGGTCACACTTGTTGTAGTAAAATGCATTTCTCATAATTGCTTGTCTGAAGAAATTGTCTTTGTAGAGCATCTTGCAGTTTTTGCAGCATTTAAATAACATCTATGACAGATAAATGTATGAACCATTCTGTGCACACATTTTGTATTAAATCAAAAATACTTAAGCAACCCAATGAAGTGATTTTCAATCACTTACTCTCAGAAAAAAAGGTGCAAATACTGTCACTGCAGCAGTCTACACTCCACACACTATAATGACAAAGTGGGGGGAAAGAACTTTACTGAAAATAAAAAGACTGAAATAATTATGTTGCATAAGTGTTACAATTTTTGTGTTATGTTGCATAACTTAAAATTTCTCTCAGGAGCTTTTCAATATTGCTTGTAGATGTTACTACACTTCGAGTGGAGTTGTGGCAAATTCAATTTAATGAGTATGATTTGAAAAGGCACACACTTCTCATTAAAAACTCTTAACAGCTGAAAATGCATCTCAGAGCAAAAATCAAGCCTTGAGGTCCAAAGAACTGCCTTAGGAGCTCAGAAACAGGATTGAGTCAAGCCACACATCTGGGGAAGAGTTGCTGCATTGAATGTTCACAGAAGCATGCAGTCTCCATTACCCTTAATTGAAGAATGAATTTTGGAACAACCAGGACTCTTCCTGGAGCTGGTGTCCTGGCCAAACTGAGCAACTGATGGAGAAGGGCTTTGGTTAGACTGGTGACAAAGAAGCTGATGGTCACTCTAGTTGAGCTCCATGATCATATATGCAGATGGGAGAAACTTACATAAGAATAAACATCACTGCAACACTCCACGAATCAAGGCTTTATGATGATGTGGCCAAACTCAATCGTCTCTTCAGTGAAGACAAGTGAAAACCCACTTGGAATTTGCAAAAAACACCTAAAGGGACTAAGACTGTGAAAAACAAGATTCTCTGGTCTGATGAACCTCAACTGCAAGCAGCAGCCTCATGCTGTGGGGCTGTTTTTCAGTGGCAGGGAGTATAAAAGAAAGCTCACTGCAGCAAAATACAGAGATAGCCTTAATGAAAAACCAGTGCAGAGCACTGAGAACCTCACACTGGGCAGAAGTTTCACCTTCCAACAGGACAATGACCCTAACACATTTAAGACAATGTGATGCTTATTGACAACTTAAGTTCTTGAGTAGCGTAGTCAGAGCCTGGATTTAATACCAGTCAAACATTTCAGAAGAAACATGAAATTATCTGTTGACCTCCATCCAACCTGACAGAGCTTGAGGGTTGAAGAGGTGAGAAGAAGAATGGCAATTGCCATTGCATCATACCTAAAAAAGACTTGAGTCTATAAAGAAACTTCAACTAAGTACTGAGTTAAGGATATGAATACTTATGCAATGTACTTATTTCAGTTTTCCTTTTTCAGTTAATGTGCGAAGTTATCACAAATCTGTTTTTTTTTGCTTTGTCAGTATGGTTTATGGAGTGTAGATAGATTAATGTGGAAAAGGTAATTTAAAGCAGTTTAATATTAGGCAGCAACATAATAAAAGGTGAAAAAAAAAATAAAGGGGTATGAATACTTTTGCAAAGCAGTGTATACCCCAGAACCTTAGGTACTCTGAAGGTACTAATATACACCCTGTAGGGGTAAATATGGTACAGAGGAGTATTTTAAGGAGGGTACCCCCTTGTAACAGCTTTTGGATCTTTTTTCTTTAAGCCTAATGTGGTTTAGACAATGTGAAAAGACACCTGCTGAAGGATGGGAGTGGAACTGAATTCTGGTTTAAACCAAGTGTGAAAACAGCCTGACAGCCTGTCATTATCTCAGTGTTTGAGGTAAATGTAGTCCCGGACTGTTGCACAATGCTGCACTTTGCCCCATTGAACAAGAGCATTGACCTTGTAAACACAGAGAATATTAAACAGCCTCCGTTGTACCTTGTTTTGCCCTGCTGCAGTTCCACTATCGCAAGACGCTCATCTCTCTGGGCCATTTGCATCGCTGCAACCAAAATAAGACGATGCAGAGAGAGAGAGGGAGAGCACATTTGTGTGTGCATGTGCGTGTGTGTGCATGTCGGGTTAATGTAGAGGAAAAAGACCTGCTCAGAAATGAGCAGAGAACAAAGGAGAAGCATTAACAAAATTCATCATCTGTCCGAGTGTCGTGATTGAGTTAATTACCTCATTACTCAAACAAACCAGCCACACCATCCGCAAACAGAGGGTGATATTTATATTGTCTCATGCAGCGTCTGCAAGGGTGGGGATATGAAATTATAACTCGGCTTCTGTCCTTTCTCTCCAAAAACTTTTAGAAACTGATGCAAAGAATGGGAAATTATGAAAAACTTCTGTCAGTACATACCAAGGTTTTGCGGCATATGGCTGTTAGATTCTGCTAATGAGAAATCAGCATACATTAATGATAAAGAATGTAACTTACTTTTAAAGGGGACATTGTATGCAAAATTCACTTTTACATGGTGTTTGCATATAAATGTGTTTTAGCAGTGTGTGGACACAACCACCCTACAATGATACAAATCCAGTCACTCCTATTTTTAATCCCTAAAAAACAGTCTCAGTTATCAAGCGTTTTGATTTTCTGAGCAGTATGACATCACACTGCTCAGGCCTGCTTACGGCTGCTGACAAACTGTCCCATATTAGCATATTTCCTCCCTCAGCCAGTTGTACAGTGACCGTTGTTTTCTCCGCGCTCAAACAACTGTAGCGACAACCTTATAAGCAATGCAGGTGTTTTGTAGTTGGATGTGAAAGTGAACATAAGAGTCTTCATTTAATCCCGACATCAGAGCCTGAGGACGAAAGGGGTGGAGTGAGCAGAAACTCATGATCATTTAAAGAGACATGCACCGAAAAGGGTGTTGTTTTACACAACAAGTGAGGAATTTTAAAAGTGTGTTGCAGACATTTAACGAAGACCCTAAATATTCATACCAACTTGGAAAATGAGCATCTGATGTCCCCTTTAATGTATGACTAATGACTCCCTCTGTGTATAATCTTATCAAAAAACTTTACGCTATTAAAGATCCCTTTTTATTCCTTGACAGCTTACAGCATTTCAATGACATCAACTGGTGTCTCTTTTTTGGCATATTTGCTTGTAAGGTACAGAGTGCAGAAATGGCCTTAAAATAGTCATACACTTGCTTAAAATGTCTGCGTAGATAACAAAACATGTCAAACAAATGATGCTAGACCTCAGTTTTCTGAGAACTAACTTTACATTTCTGAGCCATTTTGCAATCACTTTTAGCTCACTGCTCAGGTTCACATAAGTGTAGTTCATCAAATACAAATGTGTCCCTCCAAGTTTGACAAGCAATGACATTTATTTAATAAGTGTACAAAAACTTTATGGGCCCAATGCATACATTTTATTGTTCTAAAGTTTGGGGTCAGTGAGATTATTGACATATATTTGATAGAAAAATACAGTAAAAACAGTGTATATGAAATATATAAAAATATATTTTGTGTATATGAAATATATGAAATATCTCCTCTATCATGTAATATATTAATGTGTGAAAACATATAAAATATTCTCACACCTGCTTTCTGTTTTAATATATTTTAAGATAAAAGATAGTAATTTATTCCTGTAATGCAAAGCTGAATTTTCAGCATCATTACTTCAGTCTTTAGTGTCACATGATCCTTCAGAAATCATGGTAACATGCTGACTTAAAAAATGACTTGTTTATGGATTCATGGTAAAAAAAGTCTGTTAATTCTTTATGTATTTCATGTTATTGTACATATGCGACCCTACACTGTAAAAAACAATTTATTGAGTCAACTTAAAATAATTTGTAACCTGGCTGCCTTAAAATTTTAAGTTCAGTCAACTCAAAAAAAGTTTATTCAACTTGAAATGTTAAATTATACTAAGTGACAACTTTAGTTATTTTAGTTGATTTAACTTAAAATTTTAAGGTAGCTGGTTACTTACTTATCTGTTAAGTTTAACAAACATAAATATCTAAGTTCTTACTTAGTACAACTTAACATTTCAAGTTGACAAAACTTATTTTAGTTGACTGAACTTAAAATTTTAAGGCAGCAGGGTAACAAATTATTTTAAGCTGACTCAGCAAATTGTGTTTTTCGTTTTTTACAGTGTAGACCACAAAACCAGGTAAATATAGGTAAAAAAAAATTCAATTAAACTGAATAAATAAGATTTTCATTGATGAATGATTTGTTAGAATAGGACAATATTTGGCCGAGATAAAACTATTTAAATATCTGGAATCTGAGGGTGCAAAAAAATGGCAAAATATTGAGAAAATCGCCTTTGAAGTTGTCCAAATGAAGTTTACTAATGCATATTACTAATCAAAAATTAAGTTTTGATATACGGTAGGAAATTTACAAAATATCTTCATGGAATATGATCTTAATACTTAATATCCTAATGATTTTTGGCATAAAAGAAAAATTGATAATTCTGACCCATACAATGTATTTTTGGCTATTGCTACAACTATACCCGTGCTACTTAAGAGTGGTTTTGTGGTACAGGGTCACATATTGCATTGCTTTATTATATCATTATATCTTGTCTAATTTATCAATATTAAAATCAGTGAATTTAGGTAGGTTCTCTTATTTTATGGTCACAATTACTACAAATATGGAATTTGTACAACACTGTAAAGCATGTGCCTTCTCATTTCCCAAAGGCACACTTACTGTACATAAACCACTGAGATCAGACTCTAGCAGTAATACTCTGGCAATCAATGCTAAGCATTCATAACCTGTTTGTCAGGCAAGTCCACAGAGTAAAGAGAATAGTTTTAATCCTATCAGTGTTCCATGAAATGTTCATGCATTTCTAGTTTAGAATGTCCAGCTCTCTGCATTATTGCAGCAGTTGACACTCGTAACCATGGACACAACCTACAATTTTATTGAATCCATCACACTTATTGATCTGTAGGGACACATAGAGTGAGAGGTGAGGAGGGAAGCAAGAGAAATCTGCAGGTTCCTGTGATTATAAAACCGGAGCCTGGCTCACAAGTCATGATTTGCACAGAAAAACTGGCTGAACAGTTTTGTTTCTCAGCTATTTAAATCTTGTGGCTGCTGCAGTCTCAAGACTTGAAAAATCCATACCTGGAAAAGTCAAGTAGATAAAAGTAAAAAATGCGATGGACATTTTAATAAGGAATATAATTGCCAATCTGTCTAATATTTTATCAAGTAGAAATTGTGAGTAAAATTATTTAAAAATTCTTATCCCAAATCCTGTAAAGCCTGATATGAAAGTCAGAGAGTTTTATGTTTAATTTACATAGCACCATTAAAACCAAGGTGCTTTACAACATCAACTAAAAGAAACAAAAGAATAAAAAGGTAAAAAGATAAAACCACAGAAAAAAATCAATAAAATAAATGAAATCACCATCAGAAATCAAGTGCAATTATAGACACAAGGGGGAATTTAATGGAAATAGAAAAGTCAGAAAGTCTATTTTTTTAAATACAAGTTTATTAAACTTTTAGACAAAGTAAAACAATGCATATACAGTTTTTTTTAATGAACTTTTATTATTGATTACTTATTATGATTTATTTTTTTATATTCTTTTTTAATTAAATCAGTAATAAAATAAATGAAAAATAAAATAGAAACCATCAGAAATTAAGTGCAATTTAAACATCAGGGGGGATAAAATGGAAATGTAAAAGTCAGAGAGTCTATTTTTTTTAATGCAAGTTTATTAAACTTTTAGACAAAATATTTAAAAGAAATGCATATGAATTTTTTTTTAAATCATATTTGATACAACAGCCTTTTATTGCACATATAGTATGATACAGTGAGAATATGGAGGAACCTTTGTATGAAAAGGCTTTGGTTAGAGTAAGTCCAAGAAAATGCCTTTATTCATGACAAAAAAGATATTATAAATAAATAAATAAATACTTTTTTTATTATTAAAAAACATGAGAAAAGCATGTCAGTACTTAATGGTTACACCACTTCATTTTTAGAGTCATTAGAAAAAAAATCAATAATAAAATAAATGAAAAATTAAAACCAAACCATCTGAAACCATCAGAAATCAAGTGCAATTTAAACATCAGGGGGGACTCAATGGAAATGGAAAAGTCAGAAAGTCTATTTTTTAATGCAAGTTTATTAAACTTTTAGACAAAATATTTAAAAAAAAAAAAGCATATATATATATATATATATATATATATATATTTATTTATCATATTTGATATAACAGGCTTTTATTGTACATATAGTATGATATGAGAATATAGAGGAACCTTTGTATGAAAAGGCTTTGGTTAGAGTAAGCCTAAGAAAATGCCTTTATTCATAACAAAAAAAAAAAAAAAAAAAAAAAAAAGATATTATAAATAAATAAATAAATAAATAAATACGTTTTTCATTATTAAAAAAACACAAGAAAAGCATTTTAGTACTTAATGGTTACACCACTTCATTTTTAGAGCCGTTAGAAAAAAAAATCAATAATAAAATAAATGAAAAATTAAATAGAAACCATCGGAAACCAAGTGCAATTTAAACATCAGGGGGGATTCAATGGAAATGAAAAAGTCAGAAAGTCTATTTTTTAAATGCAAGTTTATTAAACTTTTAGACAAAATATTTAAAATAAATGCATATGAATTTTTTTTTAAATCATATTTGATACAACAGCCTTTTATTGCACATATAGTATGATACAGTGAGAATATGGAGGAACCTTTGTATGAAAAGGCTTTGGTTAGAGTAAGCCTAAGAAAATGCCTTTATTCATGACAATATATATATATTATAAATAGATAAATAGATATTATAAATAAATAAATTTTTTTTATTATTATTAAAAACACAAGAAAAGCATTTCAGTACTTAATGGTTACACCACTGCATTTTTAGAGTCGTTAGAAAAAAAAATCAATAATAAAATAAATGAAAAATTAAATAGAAACAGAAATCAAGTGCAATTTAAACATCAGGGGGGATTCAATGGAAATAGAAAAGTCAGTTTAGTCAATTTTTTTAATGCAAGGTTATTAAACTAAGTTTATTAAACAAAATATTTAAAAGAAAATGCATGTGATTTTTGCACATATAGTATGATATAGCGAAGATATGGAGAGAGAAAAAAAAATATTTAAAAACCCAAACTAAGCTAAAATATGTAACTTGGTCTGGATGTTGTTATTTATGGCCAAAAAAATAAGATTACATTTTATGAAACATAAATCGTAAATCAGTATGGTTTGAGTTGTAAAGCAGACTACTTCCATAAAATGCATATAAATATCAGTCGTCATTCTATCAGCACCTATCAGCAATATGATATTTAAATGCTCAGTTTTATTAGCAAAGTTCTAATGCAATGCAATACAATCATGACTGAGAGATGTAGGCCTACAAATAAAAGGTAAAAGTAAATGTCCAGTAGGCTAAATGTGGTTGTTTTTGTGGACAATGGAGAGTGAAAATAAGGCAAACGGGTTTTGTTTTGCCTACTTTTATTTCTATTCTAAAAAATTAAAACGTACTGTCTTTCTATTGCGCTTCACAGAAATATCTACTCTCAAATGTTTTTAAGGGGCGTGTTGCCCCCTTGTGTCGGCAGTAATGTCACCAAACTGGTGAAAAGCTGTGTTGTTGTGCCACCTACCGGTGGAAAACGTACCAGCCCATTTCCTGAACACTTGGGTGTGAACACAACGTGCACTGTCTGCTGCTAAGAATCACAAGGTAATGCAAAACAAACACAAAATATGGGTTGACAACTCACATGAAGTTAAAGTAATGCTATATGAACAACATTAAACAATTAATTTGATGACATTCATACACTTCGCCTCAAGAAACAGACGCCTTCGTGTAAGCGTGGAGTATTTGTAGGCTAATGAGGTTATTTTGAATAGTGGACAGGGAGAAAAAGGAAATAGTTTAGTGGTTAATGCTTCAGATTTCCAGAAACTCTTGGAAAGAATTATTTCCTGATGCAGATGAAGCCTAGGTCGGCTAACGCTGAGTTATCTACACTGCCTGTTGGGGAAATAAAAATCGATACACCATCATCGAGGCAGAGGAATGTAATCCCGCCTAGAGCATCTGCTTGTCAGATGTGTCCATACAGCCGTTCATACCGTGAAATAGAAAATCCCGCCTGTCCACTGCGGCCTGCTTTATTTACCGCTGAGGCGGACAGTGACAGAGAGGCGCGCTCGGCTGCAGTGCCTCCTCTCACTGCCAGATGGCGCTTGGGAGTAACGTGAGATTGAACTTCGGGGCCATTTAGTGAAATGTAGCGTTTTCTATTAACGAATGGTAAAAAAAAGAGCTATGCAACTATTTTTAAAGACGTTTTTAGCATTTTTTTTTTGTAAAACACTTGTATGTGTTATTTTACACAACGTTTTCCTAAATCATTTATAAGTATTACATATGCGACCCTAGACCACAAAACCAGTCATAGGGTCAGTTTTTTTAAATTTACATTTATTAGCATTAGGAAAGGACAATATTTGGCTGAGGATGCAAAAAAATAAAAATAAAAAATAAAAACACTGAGAAAATTGCCTTTTAAAGTTGTCCAAAGAAGTCTTTAAAATTATGTTTGATATATTCATGGTAAGAAATTTACAAAATATCTCAATGGAACATGGTGTTTGCTTAATATCATAATGCTTTTTGGCATAAAAGAAAAATCTATAATTTTGAACCATACAATGCATTTTTCACGATTGCTACAAATATGCCAGTGCTACTTAAGACTGGTTTGTGGTCCAGGGTCACTTATTTTGTTTTTATAAACTTGTAATATTTTGTAAATTGTGAACAGTATTTCTAAATATTTGCCAGGCTACATGCTCATTGATCGTAAATGAACTATTAAAAGCAAAAATGATTAAAACTGTTGCAAGACCTAAAATATACACTTGCGCTTTCATATGTTTGTATTTTATATATTAGGTCAATTTAATTTTAAAGTAAAATGCAACAAAATGCATATTTATAGGCCAGTGGTGTCTGGTTCTCGTTATTTTTTTTTCTTACAAAAATATGTATGAAATATAAGTTATAAAAATGACACAATACACATCTAAAATTTCGATAAACATGTTTTCAATTTGTAATTTATAATGATAATATATATTTTTAATATAGTGCCTTTAAAAGTTGCTTTCTCAAGGCGCTTTACATAATTTTTTTACACAAAAACAAATACAACAATATAAAACAATAAATTGTAAATGCAACAAAAGATAAAGAGCAAAGAAAAAATCAATAGAAAACTTTAATTAAATGACTTTTTTTAAATATGGGGAAAAATTTTGATTGACTGAATTTTTGGAGCTTAAAGTAAAAAAAAAACAGTCTAGATAGTTTAACTTTTTTTTAAAGAATTCTCATTAAGAGAAATATTTTCACATTTTTGTAATATTTGATTATTAAGGTTGTCAAATATATTGTATAAATATACAAATTTGTGATTTTTATATGGCTTTGTATAAGTTATTAAGTTAAAAAGGAATAATCACATTTTGACCTTTTTATGAAAAGACTTTGGTTAGATGGAATAAGCCTATGAAAATTCTTTTATTTATGACTACAGAAAACATGATATAAATAAATAAATAAATAAATAAATAAAATAATAGTATACACATTTTTTTATTATTAAAAAAACACAAGGAAAGCACTTCAGTACTTAATGGTTACACCGCTTGATTTTTAGATTTGTTAAATTAAATATTTACTGAAATTAGTAAATGGTTCCCCAAAATATACAGACCTAACATGGACACACAGATGACTAGATTAACTAGATTTTCCTTTATCATACCAGACATCCTTATCTGTCATCAACTCCCTAGATTAAAACCCAAAATCGTTTGAATAATAAAGGTTATTGATTTTTGCAGAATACTAGTAAAGTTTCTAGTTACTATTTAAATTTCACTAAATCTTTCTTGCCTTCAATTTATGACATAAATATACAATTTAATGCAAATACAAAAAGCATAATTCTCGCAAATTAATTTAAAAAGAATCAGGGTTGATTTTTTTGTTTTATATATATATATATATATATATATATATAATGGTACCATAGTCATTTATGCTGTTGTTTTTGTGTTATTGTGTCTGTAGATGAAAGGAAATGCATGCTATTGTCTGTGCACAGCAGAGGGCGCCCTATCTGGGATTCCTAAATGTCACCTCCTATGAAGACAGCACAAGTTTAATAGGCTCGGCCTGTCCGTTCCCAGACACTGTAACAGATACGTGACCCGAGAGACCTGCATGCGGAATGGCCGAGTGAAGGGCCGTGATAAGTGCGGCACAGAGGGAAGCGGCGTTCTTCTGTTCCACCGAGCCTTTCATCTCAATTTAAACCATCCTCTTCATAACGTTCCACTCTTTTCTCTTCTCCATCTCGTCCTCTTGACAATATCTTCTTCTCTTTTGCTTTATTTCTGCCCCCTCACCTCTCGCTCTGTCCGTCTCGCTCTTCCACCCGTTCTCCCGCTGTGAGCCGAGGTGTAATATATCCGTGGTCCATGTGTGCTGAAGTCTTTAACATTCTTTCTGCTGCAGAAAGCCAAAGCTGGCACTGTACTGAATGTACACATCAAACAGCACTTCTTTATCTATCGCTTTCTTGCTGCGATTCAGAGGTCAGAGGTCGGCGTTCCAGTTCCTAGCTCCGTCTTCCATCTCGAATACCTGCTTCTGTGTCTCTGTTCTTGCATATTTTTCATACATAATCTTATATACGGCATGTTGTACATATTTTAGATGCAGCGGTAGATCGATCAGCTTGGTCCGAATGCTGTTTTAGCACTGCGTTGATATGCTTTGCAGCGACAATCTGAGGTTAGATCCCTCTGTATTCTTTCAGATCTGTTTATGATTCATTAGTTGGGTTCAGAAGAACATGTACACTCTTAAAAATCAAAGTTCCAAAAGCGTGTTTTTGCAGTGATGACATAGAAGAACCATTTTTGGTTCCTGAAAAACCTTGAACAGTTCTTAAAAGAACCATTTTGAAGAACATTTGAAAAATCTAAAGAACCTTTTTTGACTATAAAGAACCTTTTCTGCATTTGAAAGGTTCCAACTATCGATGCCAACAAAGAACCTTTATTTTTAAGAGTGTAGACAGTGAAAATAATAATAATAATAATAAATAATATAATAAAATAATAAAAATACAAAAAATATAATAATAAAAAATAAAACAATTACAGCCTTTACATCATTTTAGTCAGTATTTTCTTTCTCAGGTTTTTATTGGAAAACATCTTTAAAACATGATACATTTACTTTGAGCTAAATTTTGAGAGATATATATCTTGAATTAAGGTTATTTTTTAATTTATTGTTTTGTGTGTAAATAAACAGGTAACATTTTACAATAAGGTGTCATTTGTTAACATTACTTTATATATTAACTAACATGAACTATACACTCATTTCACTATTTATTCATCTTTGTTGATGTTAGTTAATAAAAATACAGTCGTTTGTGTTAGTTTACAGTGCATTAACTAATGTTAACAACTTGTGATTTTAATAATGCATTAGTAAATGTTAAAATTAACATTACCTAACATTAATAAATCCTGTAAAAGTATTTTTCATTTTTAGTTCATGTTAACTAATGTTAATTAATGTTAACTAATAAACCTTATTGTAAAGTGTTACCAAATAAAATTTAGTGAGTAGTTGATCCTTGTTTTTAGGATGTTTAGATTTTCTGGAAAATAATACAATAAATAAATAAATACATTAAAAAAAGTTGAAGCAAATTTTCTAAAGATTTAAGATTGGTTTCCAGAGAATATAGCTTGAATTTTATTTTATTTTATTTTATTCTTTACTTCATTGACGTTTTTTTTATTGCTTTAAATTTTATAAAATGTAAAGCGTCACACACATTTTATATAAATATCTTAAATATGTTCTTGGGATATTTATATGCTTTCTGGAAAACAATAGAAACATACAGACTATTTGTTGTGATTAGTGTTCACAAATGTGCTTGAAGCAATGGTTTATTTCAGATTATTTTTCTTACCCCATTAGCAGTTTGTTTTAGTATTAAAACAACTTTAAAAATAACATTGATTACTTGAAGAAATATTGGAAACTGCGCATATGTGACCCTGGACACAAAACCAGTCATAAGGGTCAATTTTTTTTAAAATTGAGATTTATACATAATCTGAAAGCTCAATAAATAAGCTTTCTGATGATGTATGGTTTATGTATTGTTAGGATATGACAATATTTGGTCGAGATACAACTGTCTGAAAATCTGGAATCCGAGGGTTCAAAAAAAAAAAAAAAAAAAAAATTGAGAAATGTATATTAATAATATATATAAAATGTATATTACTAATCAAAAATTAAGTTTTGATATATTTATGATAGGAAATTTACAAAATATCTTCATGGAACATGATCTTTACTTAATATCCTAATGATTTTTGGCATAAAAGAAAAATGTATAATTTTGACCCATACAATGTGTTTTTCGTTATTGCTGCAAATATACCAGTGCTACTTAAGACTGGTTTTGTGGTCCAAGGTCTCATATTTCTTTAGTCTCCATATCTTAAAATCGAACGTTAAATCTGTTTAGAATAATAGCTTTTGGGTATCTTTCTGCAGTACAAAATATAACAATATTAAATGCTTAAATTAATACAGTAATCTCACTGAAATATTAAGTAACATTAGTAAACATAGATTAACTGAAATGCGCATTAAACTCTTGATATTTATTACTTAATTTACTCCAAGTTAGCTTTTTTACTTTTAGCTCTTTACTCACTTCAATTATGTCTGTGTTTGCTTTGCAAATATAAAGTAATTGGTTTCCACACATTTTTAATTAAACCGAACTTTACAGCGAATACAAAAACAGTGCTTATGAGTAGTGTTATCTGCAGCGTTTGGGATGCGTTCATGGTCAGGTCAGGCCAAGCGTTCCCCGAAACACACGTCGAAGTCAGAGGTCACTCAAAATGAGGGCGCAGAAGAGAAAAAGGAGGGACGGGGGATGATAAAATGGAGAAAGGAAGAGCTCAGATAGTGACCTCTGACCTCTCGTCTTCCTTTTCTCTTTCACTCTCTTATTCGCTCCCTATGTTTCTTTTCTCATTCTTCTCACTGGCTCTTTGTGTCCAGCGTTGATCTGACCACAGGCTGTGATCTCTGTGACCTCTCCAGGGGTCAGCTGGCGGCCATTGCGACAGAGGGGTCAGTCTGCGGCCTCGGTTCATCTCTCGGTCAACATCAGGTCACATTTTGGTCAACATCAGTGGTGTGTTCAAGACCCTGAAGCCACGAAGACGGCTCGGTTGCTCGGCGTTTCATCAAAGGGAAGGTCTTGTGTTTCAGGTGGTGAGGTTATACTAGTTGGCTCATGTTTCTAAACTAGGTCGATTGGATTTGAGATTATTTTGGTGTTTTTTTTGTTGACTTCAAATTCTATATCATGAAAAAAAAGCCGTAATAGAACGATCGTTTCTATTAGAAGTGTTCAGATTGCTTCAAGTAGCTAACCTAAAATTAACCCCTCGTTACCGATCGACACGGGGGTCGTCTGCCGGTCAGTTACAGGGCTTTTTTTCCCAAAGCAGCAGCTCAAATCGACGATGTTGCCTAGTTTCCACTATTCTAATACATATCTGCCCTCGCCGTGACCTGAAACCAGGGGTCATCTAGCAGTCATCGGACCGCGTTCAGAAAAAGCTCCAGATGATTCAGCGAGCTTTTAAACACGCTGGGAGTTTGGTCTGTCATCATAGGTCACTCCGTCGTCAGCATCAAGCTGCAGAACCCAAACGTTTGGTAACATTCATAAGGTGTAATGGCTTGACCCAAATTATTGCTGTTGACCTGCGTGTGATGCGCAGAAGCGCTCGTGTGAATGTTTCACCTCCGGCTCCATGGCACGACAATCATACGATGCCTTAAGTATACATTTCTTAAATGTGCACGCAGCTCCCCTTACAATTAAATGACAGAGACGGTTGCCATCATTAAAGGTTGTCGTGTGATGTAGAGTTCGGTTAGTCGAAAAATAATATGTTTGAGATTCAGTGTTAAGCTTCGAACTGTAATCTTTGTAAACCTTGGTGCTCTAGTCTTCAACAAACTGCTCATCCTTTATGTTGATGGTCTGTCATTAAGGTTTTGTTTGGGGATGCGGACTATTTTGGTTCTCGGATGAAATTTTTCGAGGTTTTTTAAATCGTCATTGTCAGTCTGTATTGAATAAATACAGACTGAAATATTGGATGTTTAACTGTGAATGCACCTATTTTAGATGATAAATTGTAAATGGTAACATTTATTAAATAATGATGTAGTGATATTTGGGGATTCACCATTATGTATGTTATTATAAATTGGTGCCGTTTTATTTTTTTGATGTTTGAAGTTTAATTTATCAGTGCTGGTCAGTACTGATTTTGAATTCACCTATTTTTTTTTTAAGATTGAAAAATTTAGATGACAGTTTTAAATATATGGCCTTAAAAATGACAAAGTGTTAATATAAAAAAAGTAATAATTTATAAAAAAGAAATTATTAGTTAACGATGTACTGATAACTGTAATCTTTAGCAAATCTTAAAATTAATATTTTTGATTCTTAAATATCAGTATTTGTCAATATTGGTTGTTTAATATTGAACACACCTATTTTTTCATTTAGATGGAAAATTTATATGACAATTTTAAATTTAAAAAATATATTTTTTAATTAGATAGCCTTAAAATTACAAAATGTAAATTTAAAAAAGCAATACGAGTTTATAAAAAAAAATACATTATTATGTTAACTGTACACTGATAACTGTAATCTCTAGCAGATCTTAAAATGATCATCATATTTTTGATTTTTAAATATCAGTTTTGTTTAATATTCGTTGTTTAATACTGAATGTACCTATATTTCCATTTAGATGGATGAATTTATATGACAAAATATTAAATAAAAAATTTATTTTTCTGTTTTGGTGGTCTTAAAAATGACTAAATGTTGATGTAAAAAAGTAATAATTTATAAAAAAATAAATTATTAGTTAACTATGCACTGATAACTGTAATCTTTAGCAAATCTTAAAATGAATATTATATTTTTGATTCTTAAATATCAGTATTTGTCAATATTGGTTGTTTAGTATTGAACACACCTATTTTTTCATTTAGATGGAAAATTTATGACAATTTTAAATTATTAATTATTAGTTAACTAACCTCTTAAAATGATCATCATATTTCTGATTTTTAAATATCAGTGTTGATCAATATTGGTTGTTTAATTTTGAACGCACCTATATTTCCATTTAGATAGAGCTGTAATCTCTAGCAAATCTTAAAATGGTCATCATATTTTTTATTCCTAAATATCAGTGTTGGTCAATATTGGTTGTTTAATTTTAAATGCACCTATTTTTCCATGTAGATGCAAGAATTGATATGACAGTTTTAATTGAAAAAATATTTTTTCTTATTTAGATGGCCTGAAGAAGTAATAATAATTTATATTATATAATATATATAAATTTGGTTAACTGTACACAGACTGTAATCTCTAGCAAATCTTAAAATGAACATCGTATTTTTGATTCTTATAAAACACTAGGTCATTTGTTAACATTAATGTACTAATTAAAATGAACAAACAATGAATAATACATTTATTACACTATTTATTAATCTTTGTTCATTAAAAAATCAAAATAATTGTTCATTGTTAGTCCAATGTTAACTCACAGTGTATTAACTCATGTTAACAAACACATCTTGTGATTTTAATATTGCATTAAAAATACTAAAATTAATGTTAAGATTAATAAATGCTGTAGAAGTATTTTTCATATTTGTACAGTTTAGCAAATATTAAAATGAGCAGTATATTTTTGATACTTAAGTTTACCTGTAGCATTTAAATGAATATTTTTTAGTATTTGAATTTGAATGTTAACAAAATAAATAGAATTTTGTTTAGACTAATTAGTTTATTAATTGTTATTTTTTGAATTATTGGTTATATTAATTATAGGCCTATGGGTATTGGCCACGGTTTTAACATTGTGCACCCCTAGAATAGTTAGTCATGCATTTGAGGTGAAGTTATGCTTGATTTTGGTTGTCATTCTTTGGATACTTTTAGAAGTAGCATTACACCCTGTGGCTTCAACCGCATACTTAAGAATTTTCACACACTACGATTAATATTCATGTGACCTCAAAATCACCCGGAACGCGGTGCGGGTCGTCTGGCGGTCAGTGGCGTAGGGGTGCTTCTTTCCCCTAGAAGCACTACAATGTCCCTAAAAAAAAAAAAAAGGAAAAACATACAAGCGGCGATCAGTTAGTCTGATCATTCAAATTAGTAGGCTGCTTGTATTTGGCCTCCGTCTGACCTGCATGTAACCGGGGTCACCCGGCGGTCAGATTCAGGGGTCATCTGACGGTCGAAGTCCTCGTGTCCCTTCCGAGCCACCGTAGGTTGATGGTTGCATCCGTGGGGTTTGATTGGCTCGGTGGCAGGGCCCGAGGGCTCATCAATCCTTGCTCTAATCATTACAGATGGAAGACAGCGGTGTAAACAGGCATCATTAGGACACAGCCGCTCGTGTCCACTTTAAACCGCCGTTATGACTTCACAGAAGCATCCGTAACTTGCTCCCCTGGGGAGCGACGTCGAAGGATGAAGTACTTTTGAGATGGTCTTCTATCAGTTAAGTGTGCAGGGTTGACAGGGCCGAGCTAATTTTGTCATCCACACCACTGTGATCGGCGGCCTACTGATGTGAGGGACCCCGTGCTAGGGTTGCACAATAGGCGAAAAATCGCATTGCGATATTTGTGATCAAAATTTCAATTTGAAGTATGATTTGCAAAAAATAGACTGAAATATTGGATATTACATTTTGAATGCACCTATTTTAGATGACAAGATTTTGAATAATAAAATTGTTAAATGTTAATTTGCTAATGCTTAGGAACGCATCATTTATTATTATTATATTGATTTGAACTTTGAACATTTAGATGGCCTTAAAACTGTGAAATATTAGTAAAAATATGTAATAATGTAATAATAATAATGTACAAAAATCTGAATACGGTGAGCTGCACAATATGTGAAAAAATCTAATTGTGATATTTCTGATAAAAATTCCAATTTAAAGTATGAATTTTCAATAAATAAATAAATTTAAGTTTAATATGTTTGTTAGTACAGCTGCACAATGTGGCCTTTTTTTTAGTTATATATCAGTATGGCTATAAAATATAAATTATTATTATTATTACTACTAGTACTAATCTGTGTTATTTATTTATTTATTTTTTGCAAATTTTTGGTAGTTTTTAGTTTTAGTTTAGTTTAGTTTTTTTTTTTTTAATTTATATATTTTATTTCATTTAACCATCATTTAACCTTTTATTTTAAATTATTTTATTTTATTTTTTTTATCATTTTTGTTTCAGTTAACTATAAGTCTACTACTATTGTTATTGTTTAGAATTGAGATACTAATATAGATTTTATTTTTATAATTTCCAATTTTATTTTTAATTTTTTTAGTTTTAAGTAATTTTGTTTTTTTTGTAATTTTTTAGTTTTTTTTAAACGAATCTCTATTTAGTTTTTATTTTTATTTCAGTTTTTTATTAGTTATTTTACTACATCAAGTTTAACTTCATTTAACCTTTTTTATTTCAAATAATGTAATTTTTATGATTTTAATTTTAGTTTGAGTTAACAATAATAACTCGACTACTACTGTTATTTTAGTATTAAAATACCAATAAATACTTTATTTTCCATATTCCTTTTAATTTTTATTTAAATTCTAAGTCATTTTGTTGTGTTTTTATGAGTTTTTGTAGGGTTTTTTTTTTCAGTGGTTTATTTTACTTCATCAAGTCTAACTAAATTTGGCAATTTAGTTATTTTAGTTTTTTAGTTATTTTTATTAAATACTAATTTTTACCAAATGTTTATACATTTTTATTAAAATACTAATATATACTTGATTTTTTAAAATATTTTCCATTTGCATTTCTTTTACATTTAAGTCTTTTTTGTGTGTGTTTTTGTATTTTTTTTCTTATTTTCATTTCCGTTTTTTATTAGTTATTTTACTTCATTTAACTTCTGTATTTCAAATAGTGTTATTTTAGTTTCAATTAACTATAATAACGGCATACTACTACTAAATAATTTTTTTTACACTACAACTGTAAAATTACCATACCAATATTTATCTGTACTGCTTCTCATGTCAAGTATGGGAGATAATGAGTTGCTCACGTGTAAACAAACACAGTGCCGTGCTTCACTTTATATTAATATAATTAAATCTTTGCTATTTGATATTCTTCCTAATCGGAGTGTTGCTTCCCTTTAGAAACTAAGAAACTGTGAAACACGACCGCAGCAGCAGAGCGATTTCCGCGAGTCGATTGTGACGTACGCCGTACGCAGCAGGAGAGGTCAAAACCAGAGAGCGCTGCAGCAAGGTGCTGCCGTTGCTGATGAGGTTTCATAGCATGTGTGTTTTCGACAGGAGGAACGAAGCGGGTTCAACGGCAGGGCAATGGCAGACCCCCCGTTCTCAATCACACTCGGTCCCTGAGGGCATGCGATGCTGCGCGCGTGAGGCTGCGCTAGCAAAAATACGACATGTGAATAAATACCGGCGAAAAGTATGATTCTTATATATAAAAAAGGGAATTGGCCAGGAAACGGGTGCATTTTCCTCCGGTGTCATTATCCCGTTTGCATTTTGGCGTTTTAATGAACGTGCTGGCGAGGCCGCTGGTAAACATCTGACGTCGTAGACGCACCATGTGGCATCGCCACAGAGATATTTTTAACCGGCGTGCTGCCGGCTTTTCCTAAAAGCCCTATTCCTCATACCTCTCTTGTTCTCTCTCTCTTTCCACCTGCTCTTCACCCCATCAGCGACGGGGTCGTCGCGAGGTCGGGAGGAAAAATGAAGCTCTGTGTAATGCCCCTCCGTGCCTACTGATGGAATGCTCTTTCTTGTTCCTCCTCTAATGCTTTCCTTTAATTCCTCTCTTTCATGCTTGTTTCCCGCCCATCTTTCCTGGCTTATCTCATCTCTGCATGCACCTGCGCATCTATCTTCCATCGTCCCGTTTGTTTCTAAACACGGGCCTGGAGGTGTTTAGAGGGAAAGTGTGGGCCGAGATGCTGATTTGGAATGAATCATGATGCTCCGAGCATCACATTCGACGCTAAACGGGTCCGTCCTTACTGCGTTTATGGTCCGACGCGTGGTGAAACCGCTCATCCCTGAAGAACCTAACATCCCCTCTATAGCGTTTATGCAGCTTAAACATTTATCAGCTATTAAAACGTGGCGTTTTGTAAAAAGGCAGGACGGAAGCTCATAATCTAGACTCGTTTTTCACATATAAACACGTCCTTGTAGTGGCCCGTACGATAAGATGAATGCCGCATGCTAGGCAGCGCTGTGATCTCTGGTGGGATCAAGCCTCGGGACCCTTCTTTGAAAGCCTGATGGGACACAGGTTAAAGATTTTCATCCGCAAACCCGCTGAACCTCATATTCCTTCTATTCATTAACCGGAACTCTGTGATCTGGCTTTTATTCGCCCCCGGGACGTGTTTGTCGTGACTTCAAACACGCAGAGCTTGAAAGCGAGAGGAAGTTGTCCTCAGGCCCATAATTTCTGGGCCACTGGATTGACTATTTTGGGACGGTGTAACGGGAACACTTTGTTGCGATTGGAGCGGCCCTCCGTGCTAATCCGTTCTGATCCGTGCTACGCGTTTATTTTCGGTGTGAGCGCCGAGTTAAAAAACAATCCAATTAAGTGGCTTCGGAGAATCAAATTACAAATTAAATCAAATGAATCTCCGTAAAAACCCAGATTCGCCCAGCATTAAAGTCTCAGTGCTTTGTTTTAACAGCTCAATGACTATGAAAGCTCAGGAGAATTTGGCCCCCCGGTGATTGTTAATCAGAAATGAAGGCTGCATGTTAATAGCAGCGCTTGGACTCTAGATGTCAGCAGTGTCTGGTGGACCATTGATGAAATGAGCACTAGCACCTGTCCGCTTTGCATGCACTTATAGTTTTGTAGTGGCTGCTATGAGGGGTTTGATCTGAAAAACTTGACTATTGTTTCAGATAGACTTATTATTTGCTAATTTGGCTTTGCTCAGAGCTGTTTGATTGATTCCATATTGATATCAGCATGTCTTCAGTACGCTGAGGTGTGTCAGGTCATTTCACTTTACTTATACCTGGTCAGAGAAGACATGTTTAGGTAAATGTTTTAAGGTTTGTAAAATGGTGAAGTAAAAGGAGAAAAGGGATAATAGTGACGCTGTTTGGCTTCTTATTTATTTAGATAAATGAGCCACTGATTTGGTTTCTGTTTGGCTGAAAGCTTTGAAGTTTTACAGCAAATATCTTTGATATGTCAGAAGTCATTATGTGTCATTTGAAGTAATTTTATAATGTATTGGATAAAGTCTGATACAATTAAAGTGCACAAACACCCAGGATGTATAATTATAAAAGTAATATGTTAATTATTTTAACTGTAAATAAAGAAAGTTTTATAATGGAAATATATTGATTTTAAAAATGTGTGTGTGTTTGTGTGTGTGTGTGTGTGTTGGGTCGGTTGCTTTGGAAATGTAATGGGTTACAGCTTACTCTATTTAAAATGTAATAAGTAGTGTAACTATTTCAGTTACTTTATTAATGTAACTGATTACATTGTTTCTCAGTAATTGTAACAGATTACTGTTACTTTGTTATTAAATTACATAATTCCGTTATGTAACTTTACTTCCCAACACTGTGTGTGTGTGTGTGTGTGTGTGTGTATATACACACACACACACACAGTAGGGGTGTGATGAGACACTTACCCCACGAGACGAGACACAAGACTGGGTTCATGAGAATGAGCTCGAAATGAGAACAAAATGAGAACTTTTCTTAAGAAATCCTCAATGATGAAATATATAGGAAAAATAGTCTTTAATCCAACTAAAAAAGACAAAATGCAAAAAAAATGTAGGTGCATTTTGAACTTTATGAAATTAAACTTCCATTTTAATGAATTATGTGCAGTAATAAACAACATTTAAACAAGAGCTTCACGATTCTGGATAAAACTGAGAATCCCAGTTGTTAATAAATTGGAGACCATGATTCTCTCACGATTCAGGAGAAGAAAAGATTAGAGAACTAAACAAAACAATGTAATTTACTAGTGGTTAATAGCTAAATTGTTGTCATTCAGGAATAAGATCGCAGTGGTGTTTGAATCGAGATCTTGATATTTTAGCGATTAATCGTGCAGCTCTAATGTAAACACTGCAAAATGTTTTGCGAGGATATCGGCATGAGATCTCGTGCCACATCCCTAATATACATGCTACACACACATACATGCATATTTTATTGTACAGTTTTTATTTGCAACATCAGAAATAGCAAGGAAGCTGTTGTAAACATATATATTTTATAGTTAATATTCTTCATGTCCTGGACCCATTTCTGCTGCTATTACATTCATAGATAATATCAGATTTTCTTCTAATATTGTGCCATTTATTCATACTGGATCCTCTTACCAGTAGGCTTCTGCACTTTTAAAATGTGGTTTGTGGATTATATAGGTCCTTCATATAGAATTTTTATTTATTTATTTTAAGTACTTGTTTGCTGTTTTAAATTGCTTGTCATTGGGTCCCACTGTGATGATCAGAATTATAGTGGTTGTGAGGAAAAGGTCATGAGGGTTGATTTCTGATTTTCTCTTTCTTGAGTTTTAAAATTTATGGTAAATATACAGTTTTGGTCTAGTGGTTAGCGATAATGCATAAGATAATCTTCAGAGATATAGTGCTCACGAGGAAGATTTTACGTTTGAATGCGTCCAGCATTGGATCATAAGACTATGCCCCTCTTCTTTTCCTGTATTGTCTCATCTATGTTGGCCAAAAGTTAAATAAAATCCAAAAATTAGATGTTTTTAGAAATTCTGATAAGTTGATGTCAAGTTTCCTTTTCTTGATATTTAAATAATGTTATATCATTGGCAACATGATTTAAGTGGTGTAATTCCTAAACGTAACATTTGACATTAAATGTAACATTCCAGAAACTAAATCCTTATTTTGCTTCCATGATTTTTCTTCAACTGCTGGCATGGTGAGCGGGCAAGACTGTGGCTGGCATAGTGACTGCATTGGGCAGGACAGCTGGATGCCATGCAGACCCCCTCAGACGTGCATTTCATTTGGCGGAGGGATCGTAACAGCAGAATGCTGCGATGAGCCAGAACCACGTGTTCCATGTGGCCGGAGATTAGTCTGATTTGAACAGAACTTGAACAATTTTTTCTCCCCTGGTTTTTTTAGGGATGCACAATATGTCAGTGTCATAACGGTTATTGGTTGTCATCATAATTTCATACAGTACCATTTAAAAGTTTAGGGTTGGAAAAGATTTTTTTTGTGTGTGTTTTTAAGTCTCTCATCCTCACCAAGTCTGCATTTATTTGATCAAAAATACTGTAAAAACAGTAACATTGTGAAATATTACTACAATTGTAAATTAACGTTTTTCTATTAGAAAATAGTTTAAAATTAAATTAATTCCTGTGATGCCAAAGCTGGTTTTTCAGTAGTCTTCAGTGTCACGTGAACCTTCAGAAATCATTTTAATGTACTGATTTGCTGCTCAAAACTTTTGTGCTACTTAATATTTTTGTGGAAACCATAAGCATGGCATAACCATAAACCATGGCATTCAAAAGAACAGCAAAAGAACTGTCAGCTTTGATTATTTTATTGCATTCTTGCTAGATATAAAGGATTTTACTAACTAACTAACTAACTAATAATGAATAATAAATAAATAAAAAATAACTAAAATAAAATAAAATAAAATAAAAGGAAGTCTTACTGACCAAACTTTTGAATGGTAGTGTATATATCTTTTACATTTATTTATATCACTCAAAATTGGATATTTACTTTTTTCTAAATCGTTTGAGATTTAGAGAATTGTTAACATTAACTAAAAGCAATATTTATCCGTCTTTTGTAGTGTATACAATCATAGCATAAACACTATTTATAACACACACTATTGATTTACAATTTTAGTTTGTTTAAAAAGGGAAAATGAAAATGTGTTACAGATTTATAGTATAATATTATCATATAATATATGTCATATAATCATATAATATCATATAATATATAATATTATCATTTTTTGGTCATAATATAAATAATTATCTATCTATTGAACTGACCAGAATTTCAGAATTGCTGCATCACCGTTTTTGCACCATACCAGTTTTGTAATGGGACAAAATCCTGTTCAGTTTGACACCAAGAAAATTGGTTCCAACAATTATTCTTCTTGTTTTGTTGGAAATGTGTCTAATTTGATTTTGCTGGTTGTTCCTTATGACCAAATAGCTTCTATTCTAACTTCCATTTAATTTTTGGCCTACATTTATGTTCTTGGTAGAGGATTTCTTTGTAGAAACCTGTAGTTCCACTGACCTTTGACCCTGACCAATGACGTCATACAGCTGATGCAATATGAACCAATCAGCATGTAGAACCTTGAGCGAAAACCATTGAATAGCCATCCATCGGTCCATCCATCCACCGGAGGCTCTATGCTAGTGTATTTGCGATCAGACACATCAAGTGAAATGAGGGGCTGAAAAACGTCCTCATCTCCTCCGCCCTTTGCTTTCCGCCCGCGAGAACACAGCAAGTTCTTCATTAGGAGAGGAAATCATTCCCCCATCTTTCACACACTCCCAATCTGCAAATGTCACCGGGGTGTGGGCATGTGTGTGTGTGTTAAGATGCCAGATGGATGGTGGCATGAGACACTATTTCATGTTTGACTGTGCCTTGTGTCGCGGGGAGGAGCGTGTGTGTGTGTGGTAGGAACGGCTGTGCACAGCGAGAGATTAATTCTGCTAAATTAATTGGGCTGAGATTGAAAATGAGAGAGCAAGCAGGTTGCAGATGAGCACACTCACACACGCAAACCTCCTGCCGGTGACGCACACACTCTTATTTGCCATACACCCCTGTTTGTTTGCAGTGTGTGTGTTTGTGTGTGCTTCTGAGTGTGTGTGCGTACATGCACAGCAGGGTAGAATGTATACACACACACACAAGCTGCAACACTGAGATATGCCGTCAAACACACCCACACACACCCCCGGTGTGTGCGGGGACTCAGAGTGGTGATTTTGAGACGAAGGGCCCACATAAATCTCCTTCCATACAGGAGCTGAGTCTGCACAGGGACGAGAAAAAGAACATTACCATCTGGAGAAAGAGAGAGAGAGAAAAGGGGAGAAGGTATAGTTTATATCAAGCGTCAGTAAAGTCTCACAGGCCACGTTCACACCGGAGCCGCTCCTCTTCTGATTGCGTAATCCCGTTCGGTTCACACCGCAGGGGAAATCCGTGTTTTCATTAAGGAATTCAGTACTGGTTTCAGTACAAGTTCTGCGTCTCTGGCATGTTGTTAAATACCACAAAAACAATTTGAACTTGCTCCTCCTTTTTATTAAAAAGGCAAAAATCTGGGATACAGCAAGGCACTTGCTAAATGAGGCTAGTTTGTCAATTTTCAGATACATAAAATGTAAACAAAATGCATTTAGTGTGAATTAATCACCTACTAATTAGGGGTGTGCGATATATATCATCTGCGATAATATCATAATTGATGTTTTAACGATGTTCAATTTGATATTATCGAGTATTTTCCAAAAAACATTTTAAAACACCTACCGAGTGCAGTGCACGCATTACGTGAAGTCCAGACTAGTGCCCGTACGCATTAACAGTGCATTCTTTTCACTGCATGATTCAGTCTATTAAAATAATAGATAAAAGTCTGTTAAAATACACTCAGAATGATCACAAATTCAAGACATGGGAACAGAAAATGTGTAGATTTATTCCACTTCATATAATTAATCAGTATCACACAAAGCGTGCCGTTTTCTTCTCCAAAAATTACCATGATTGCAAATGTGAGATTGATTTTTTTTTTTTTTTTAGTTCAACAGTTCAAGAGACAAGAAGTAAGATACTTACGTTTTAGACACCATATTGCCTATTTTTGCTCTATTTCGCCAACAAAAATCATTCCAAACACAGCCACATGACTGTTTTGCGTCTCTGAGCAACATGGCTGTGTTTCGTTCCTGAATCATTCAACCGTTTAAATGATTCGGTTGAATCGCGATGATTAACTTATTAAGTGTGACTTGCAGCCGCCTACTGGCGGTTTTAATTCCACATTTAAAGTATCTTTTTATTATTTAACTAATTTTAAATATCAGTATTCAACGTTTTATGTTTAAAATATCAAAACATTATTTGTGCATTTGTAACTGCAGGTTAAATGCATTCATGACTTGCATTAAACAGTGTGTAAATACATCTAAATGCCACTTCAGAAGCAGTGTCTGTATTTCCTCTGCATTGCAAAGATGAATTTTGTTGATACTATTTTCATTTGCTTGGTAACAGCCCAAATGTAAGAATTTGACTTGAGGTTAAAATGCTCATAAAATGTAAACATCAATTTAAACTTATTGGAAAAGATTCATTTCTATCATTGTTCCACACAGAATATGAAGAATACCAAAAATTTTGGAGTCAGTTGTCCATGATAGTCCTCAAGATACCAGCACAATAACACGCAAAATATCGTCTAATTATTGTTATCGATAAACTCCCAGGAAATATCCCGGGAAGATATTTTTTTTGTCAATATCGCACACCCCTACTACTAATATTTTCTGTGTATAAATATATGTTTGACTTTTTTTTTCCATTGTGCGATGCCATAAACATTAAAACCCTAAAGTAACTGTTTTGCAACTAATGCACAAGTTTTAACAAAAGATTATACATTTTTGTTTTAAAATTCTCAAAAATGTCTGCATTCACTTTCATTGTATGTGCCTCACTAACTAGTTTCCATTTCCAAAGTTTTATGCAAATTTTGGGGTATCGCATGGGGGAAAAGCACTGGATGGATTATTGTATTGGATTATTGATTGAGTATGTAGGCTTTTTCTGTTGCAACTTTTTATTACTGAAACTTTGTGCCAGTTTCCCAGGCCATGGGATGGAAACGGTGCTTTTTTCCAAATAAAATTTGCAACTTTGGAAGCATAGATACTTTAACCTTGATTTTTGTACTAATCAACTTTATACCACAAATGCTGGTTAGCCAATTAGGGGTTCAAGCCTGAATTGCTGAAAACCCTATTCTAATTGTTAGTATATGTTATTTATTTATTTATTTTTAATATATTTTATTTTTATTGTTGTTAGTATTCTTTTGCCCTAAAACCAGTGGTGCAGATCAAACCGTATGGCATAGAGACTTGAAATGTGGCCAGATGATAGAGCTCATTTTAAGGAGAGACTGGCAAAGACTCATCTCAGTTGGCCAATTGCTCAGTTGCTACAGCGATCATAAACGCGAAATCGCTTTTTTTTTTTTTTTTTTTTTTTTCCTTGAAATCGCCGGTTTTACTAAGACTTTCTTTTTTTCATTGGAATCCTTGGCTCAAGACAGATAAATTAGCTGTCTCTGATTTAATTTCCGTCATGAAAAATTTCCCGCCATTTAAAGTTTTTCATGTGAAGGGGGGAAAGCCTTGAAATTTCTAGGTGTATCCATTTTACCTTTTGCCATAAGAGTGGGCGATAGGGACACCCGAAGCGCAACTGCGCCATATGTCGGCACACTGCCCATGAGACTATTGGTGCCGATAAGCCAATCCGTTTTGACGTCATACTTACGGCGACTGATAATGTATTTATGCCGTGAGAGATGAAGCTTGCGCAGCTTAAAATGAGTATTTGAGAGAGACTTGTGCAGAAAACAAAACAAATGAGAGCAACAGCACTCACAGAAAGTTACAGATGCATACTGCGGTAGAAAAAATCTAATATTTATAATATGATTTAGATACACAACATTGCATGACAAATATGATTCCCTAAATATCAACATGACTGCAATGTGAAACTGATTTGATACAGTAGTAGTTCAATTCAGAAGTTC
This sequence comes from Labeo rohita, assembly GCF_022985175.1. NCBI lineage: Eukaryota > Metazoa > Chordata > Actinopteri > Cypriniformes > Cyprinidae > Labeo > Labeo rohita. The sequence continues at coordinate 29,002,377 of NC_066871.1, read as the reverse complement.
AAACAAGAAGTTTCAAGTAAGCAACTTACATTTTAGACACAATATTGAATGTTTTTACTCAGTTTCGTTGCAGAAAACAATCCAAGCCACAGCAGAACTGCTGCATGTCTCCAAGCAACACAGGCCCTATCCCAAATGGAACGCTTCATGTGTACTTGCAGTCTTACGGACTTACAATGGCCACTGCATGCACGTGTCCGTTAAGACCATAGTGTGCCCCCTTTTTGGCCATTATGTGCCTTTGATCCACACTTCTGCTGAGACCGCACTGGTCAAATTTCATATTTAAAAGTATCATTGCAGAAAAACACACATGTGGCAGATTCAGACAGGATTAAAATCGCAAAGTACGTCTGTGAAACAAACATTTCTCTAACGACCCCTTGTAAAACTAGTCCCGTCCGAATAGGGCTTTAGAAAGAAAATTCGGAATCGGCAGGTTACACTTACAAAAAATCGGAATCGGCCAAGAAAATTAAAATGGGAGCATCTCTAAGATATATTGGTATCGGCTATCTGCCAAAATGAGTTGAAAAATATCAGCATGTCGAATTGCACCAAAAATCTAATATCATGCATTCCTAGCGGGCCCAGCCATATGTAAATTTAATAGGTCTGGCTTTTGGTCTCATCCCTGTCCAGCTATTTTTAGCTGTGCAAAGCAGCTTGTTTTGCTGCTTGATATTGCAGATTGGTGTGTCTTACCATATTATTTTAATGTACTTTTTACTTCATGTTACTCTTCTCGCTATTTCCCTATAGCAACTAATAAAACATTGAAGAATAAGGTGGATAAGCTTTACAGATTCATTTTAAATGAGTTCTATGAGAGAATATGTGTGGGTGTGTAGGTTTGTCTATACAAAATGTCCTCAATAGTCCAAAATGTCCTTAGTCCTCCAAAGTGTTATCACTAACGCAATGAAACCTGTCTAATGTGTCTCTTGTGCTAGATCCCAGTTTCAAAGGCTCATAAACTGGCCACATCATGTTTCGTTTGAAATCAACTGATGTCAACAGGTTGCTTTTAGAGGTAGCGTGAAGTGTTATAAACCTTATTATTTTAGTGTGAAAACTGTTTGTGAAAGGTCTTTGCTAACATAGGTTTGCGTGGAACCAAAGAAAGGCAGAGGCAGTTTAGATTGCCCGACTCTACGAATCTTTACAGAATTCGGCTTCGCCTGATCGAGCAACTCAATTATCCTGTTAATACAGTCTCAGCCTCAAACACCGTTCCCATTACTGCAGAACACACCGCCTGCGGCCACACACACACAAACGCACACCAACAGCTGTGGCACAACGAAACCTCACAGGCACAAACACACGCTTCTGAAATATAACAGGAGGAAATTATGCATCTGAACTCTGTGTGTTCTCTAAAATGAATCTGTTTTTCCTTCAATCTCTAGGTAACATAAAGGTCTACAGGCCTTTTTTGGCTGATAATGAGATGATGTTGAGGTTTCTGGTGCATGAAAGCTCAGCAGTTGCTATACGAGTTTCTTATACAGTACCTTCTACAGCTTCGGTGTGGAACTCTGGCCTAGTGAAAACAAATCAAATGTAAAGCGTGTCAGAAGAGACAGATTGATGTGTCTCTCATCTCCAGCCTGACTGAACATAGCTCATCATTACTGTCAACACAGACAGAGAGGAAAGGACTGAGAGAACAAATGAGTGCTGGAGAAAGACAGAATGAAAGACTCTGGAAAGACAAGACAGGTTTAGACCATTATGTCGTTCCAAACCCGTAAGATCTTCTGAACACAAATGAAGATATTTTTGATGAAATCTGAACCACTGATTTCACATGGACTATTTTAATAATGTCTTTACTACCTTTTTGGGCGTTGAACGTCATAGTGTTGCTGTCTATGCAGGGTCAGAAAACTCTCGAATTTTCAAAAATATCTTCATTTGTGTTCTGAAGATGAACGAAGGTCTTACGGGTTTGGAACGACATGAGGGTGAGTATTCAATGACAGAATTTTCATTTTTGGGTGAGCTATTCCTTTAAATCTCCAAATACATTTTTGTGGCCGCTGTTGTTTTGGATGAAGTGGTTGTTTCTGCTAAATGGTCTTCATCACACGAGATAAATCAATCCTCTTTCAGTCTATTATGTTATTAGTAGTCAGCAGTTGTTGACCTCGCAGCTCTTGCGGCACTATGGGAAAAAAGTTCATTTCTCTTAACATCAGCACTTATTCTCTCTCACTCCTTTTGTGCGTTTCTGGCAGCCACTTGCGCAGACCATCCTGTCTGCGTATCCATTTGTGACAGACTCGTGCGGGCCAGACGGTGGAACGAGAAAGCGAGGGGGATGAAATGAAAGACAGACAGTCAGTCCGACAGAGAAGCCAGTCTTTCCTGTGAGAGCATCTGAACATCAAGCGCCAAAGCTAATGAGTGGTAAACAGTAGTAAACAGGAAACTATGGAGAGAGTGTCTTAAATCTCCTTGCAGTGGAGTGTATTAAAATGAGTGTGTGTGAGTGTGCATGTGGTTGGGTTTGAGTGCATATGTTTGTTTATTATTGAATAAGGAGAATGAGGACTCTGGGCAGTAGGGAGCCTCTCCTAAGTGTACTTGGAGCCAGTCAAAGGTAATTAAGACTCAAATTAGGGCTGTTTGCTGAAGAGCTTTACATATTGCACGTGGTGTTTCATGGTGCATGCGCCACTGCTTTGTTACAGACGGTGCTCATATATTTTTTTTGTTATAGTTTCTGCCTTTTGACAGCATTTTGGCTGCTCTGGAATACTTAAATCTGATTGGTCAGTTGGTCATTTCATATTTCCTAATATTCACTGTTGTCCATGGCAGAGCTGTAGAGCTACTTTTTAAGTCTTTCATATCGTGCTGCAGATTCACACGCTCTCGTTTTCATACAAACACAACTAGTAGCATAGTGAATATGACCTTAGAGCGCTTCAATATTCATATTACTGTAATATTGTTGCAGTCTTGTTGCTAGACCAATTATTTTGTAACTTGTAATGGATTGTTTTTTTCTAAGCTTTAAGATAAATATTAAGATTAAATATTTAAGATTAAATATTTATTTGAATATTTCATGTTAACATTTTGTAAAAATCTAATACATGTATACACTATCAGTCAAAAGTTTTTTAATGTTTTTTTTAAAGAAGTCTCTTCTGCTCACCATAACTGTTTTCTATTTGAATATATTTTAAAATGTAATTTGTTCCTGTGATCAAAGCTAAATTTTCAGCATCATTACTCCAGTCTTCAGTGTCACATGATCCTTCAGAAATCATACTAATATGCTGATTTGCTGTTCATGAAACATTTATTTTTATTATTATTATTATCAATATTTAAAACAGTTGAGTACATTTTTTCAGTTTTCTTTGATGAATAGAAAGATCCAAAGATCAGCATTTATCTGAAATAAAAAGCTTATAAAAAAGGTAACATTATACACTATACCATTCAAAAGCTTGGAGTCAGTATATATTTGTTGTTTTTGGGGGGGAAAATTAGTTATATTTATTGATCAAAAGTGATGATAAAGACATTTATCATGTTACAAAAGATTTCTACTTCACATAAATGTGGTTCTTCTGATCTTTCTATTCATCAAAGAAACCTGAAAAAATTCTCCTCAGCTGTTTTCAACATAATAATAATAATAATAATAATAATAGTAAATGTTTTTTAGCAGCAAATTAGAATATTCGGATGATTTCTGAAAGATCATGTGAGTGGAGTAATGATGCTAAAAATTCAGCTTTGAAATCACAGGAATAAATTATATTTTAAATATGTTTAAATAGAAAACAGTTATTTTAAATAGTAAAAATATTTCAAAATGTTACTGTTTTTGCTGTACTTTGGAAATAGGTGAGGCTTGGTGAGCAGAAGAGACTTTTTTAAAAAACATAAAAAATCTTGTTAATGGGCTGTGTAATAAGTCATATTACATGTCTCATTAAATCTCTCTTTTTTTTTAAAATAATTTACAAAAATGAAAAATTTACATATATGCATGTTTAGTAATAAATATACTTACTGAATGATATTACATTACGTTTTATCAGTATAGTACACATTTTTTCATCTTATCATTGATTAAATCAATTTTACTGAAATACTGTCATATTACATCATATTCAATAATGATATTTTTCTATTTTACTAAGTGTACATTTTTAAAAAAAATAACGACAAAATGACGTCTCCCGTGTCAGCAGCATACATCTTGATACTCTAATGAACATGCGTTGAAGTCTGACGCGGAAGAGAAGTTTTTTTGTTTCGAGATTTGTTGTTTTTACGTTTTGTGCGCAAAACATTCTTGTAGCTTCATAAAATTATGGATGAACCACTGATGTCACATGGACTATTTTATTGATGTCCTTCCTACTTTTCAGGGTCCTGATTGTATCAGTTGCGTTGCTGTCTATGGAGGGTCAGAAAGCTCTTGGATTTCATCAAAAATATCTTAATTTGTGTTCTGAAAAAGAACAAAGGTCTTACGGGTTTAAAATGACATGAGGATGAATAATTAATGTCAGAGTTTTAATATTTGGGTGAACTGTCCCTTTAAGACTTAATTAGCTGGTTCAGTTGTGTTTAATTAGGGTTGGAGCTAAACTCTGCAGCACAGTGGTCCTCCAGGAACAGGTTTGGACACCCCTGCTTGAACACAAAGGCCACGTACTTGGCTAAACAGCTGCATGGAACAGATTTTTTGGAGATCTGACAACTATGAGAGGAGAATCTGAGCAAAAACACCAGAAGAATTGCATTATTGTAACTCTCCAAGGCTAAAACCCTTGGAGCAGTTTGCCCTCTCTGGCCTTCAACCAAGAAAAAAATGGACGCACCCTCAGAGGATGCATGAGGTCCGCCGACTGAACGGCCAGTTCACACGCTACAGTAGAGGGGGGGGGTGGGACCAGAAACAACATCCTTGTGAGTTTTACGATCTGGGAATGTCAGAGGAACCCCGCTGCTGAGCTGCAGGTGAGGAGAGAGGAAGAGTGGCAGGGTTCCAGAGCCGTACGAAAGTAAGCGTCAATCCACATGTCAGGGATGCACGCATCAAGCCAAATATCGACGGGAAATGACCCTGTGACGTGACTGACGACCCTGAGCGCTGACCTCTTTGAAAGGGCGTTTCGTAAGCGCAGGAGGGGATGGGAAGACGTGTGAAGTCAAGGGAACAAATCCAAAGGAGCCGCCGTGCTCCAGAGGCCATTATGTCTCTGTCAGGGAATTCCTGCGAGCTCGCGGCCCGATGCCTGAATGTCCGCTCCAGTCACCGGAGCGATCCGTCTGTGTGTTGCGCCGCAGGGGGTGGGACGGCCTGCAGGAAACCGGTCAGGCCTTGAGGGAGGGGTGGAAAATCTTGAGCTCTCACTCAGGCATCTTGAGAAAATGAATGTCCGCACCTTGGACTAAGTTATGGAGTCGGATGGCCCTTGAGAATCTTTAAGGGGCATTGGTTATGCGTGTGTGTGTGCATGTGTGTGTCGTGATGTCAGTCAGCTGGTGTCCTGCTGCATGGGCTTCCTGTCTGTCTTCGGGGTTTGTGCTGTTTCCTCTAGGTTAGGAAAGCCGGTTTCCTCACACATGTTTTCCAACAGAGTTTCCAATTCAAACACACATGCACATTTACTTATCCAAATGAGGACAAACCAAACTGCTGCTAAACGTTTTTATATAAAGCTAAGGGGAATTGCAACAGACTAAAGGCCTGTTCGTGCCAAAATAAATGTTTGGGGCGATAATCTCTTTAGTTTTTGAATAATTTGAATAAACGGCAGTTATTTGTATTTCTTATATTTTATTTTAACAGAGAGGTGTTTGATCTTTTTTTCCGTCGGTATGTTATACCATGTTACACATGTAACACTGTTTAAATGTATTTAGGTTATAATACAGTTCAAAAGTTTGGGGTTGGTAAGATGTTTTAATTAATGTCAGAAATCATTCTAATATTAGCGTCCAATGATTTGCACGATGTGGAAAATGCAGATGGAATCATGGAATCCAGTCATAAAAATGGAATTCACTCGGAATGTCATGGAATTTACCAAATTTTGGATGGACAGTTAAAAAGTAGGTCAGTACACTTAAATCAAAATGTGATATGGACTAGTGTCTGTGAATATGAAGCTGCAAAAATACTATTTAAATATGAATCCTGCATGTTCTGCATGTCTCTGTGTGAATGAATGGTGCAGATGCGCGGTTTCAAAATATGAGTACCTAAATACACAAACAATCTCTAGAACTGCTCTGAAAGTCACTTCATGCGCAATTTACTGTTTTTTTTTTTTTTTTGCTAATTTTTTTTTTTTTGAGAAAAACTATCATCATAACAGAAACAAACAGAAACTCAAAGGTCTTTACAACAGCCCATCAAAATAAAAATTAGCTTAACTTGAAGAAACTGACAGAAATGTTACTATATGTAATGATGCTACTACTGCTACTACTACTAAAATTACTTTAGTAAATTGTTATTGAAACATTATTTATAAGAAATATATATTCCTAGAATTTTTTTTTTTACTAGAATTTATTTACCAGAAAAATGTAAATAGACAACACAGTATTTCTGGAAAAAACAAACAAGCAAACAAACAAAAAAACATTTATATAATATATATATATATATATATATATATATATATATATATATATATATATATATATATATATATGTATTTATTTATTTTTTAAATAAAATCAGTTAAAGATGCTATTGATTATTACAATTGAATAAAACCATTAAAACTGAATCCAGAAAATTCATGGAAAATACAGAATTTTGTAAAAATAAAACTGAAACATAACTTGTTTTATGGTGTCTTAAGAATGTAATTTTTATTAAACTTTTAATAAATTGTAAGTTTCATGATTTCAATTAATTAGACATGTTTCTTGATTAGTATTTTTCTTTTAACCATTAAAGCAGAGAAAAATTAAACGGAAAAAATGAGTTCCACATCAATGCTGCAATATATTTCTTTATGGAAAATACACTTTTGTCATGATTTAGGATTATTAATGTCTTGACCATAATTTTTAATCAAATCAGTGCAACAGATTATCATATTAACAGTTCTAATCTCTTTTCCATTATACTGCGAAGAAAACCAACCAAAAGTGGATTTTACAGTGACTAAAACTAAAACCATTTTTGTTATTTGTATTAAGTAAAATATAAACATGCAACTTATTTTAGTAATAAAAAAACTAAAACTAAAATACAATAAAAAATTACAAACAACAAAATTACTAAAATGTTACATTTAAAATGCAAACAGATAATCTATAAAATCAAAAAAGTTTAAAATATTTCTAAAAACTAATAATATCTCAATGATACTACAATATCACTGGCCTGGAAACAGTGCTGTTGCATAAAACTGTGACTTGGAAGTGTTTATGAATAGGCTGGTTTGCTATGTGACAGTGAGTAGGAAAGTGGGAATCCAGAACCGGCCAAATAAAATACAAATATGGTATATCAGTGTCTTGATAATCAAATAGCATATTATGCTGCTTTCCTTGTGTACGGCTGTATTTTCATTCAGCAGTCTGCCCTTTTTCCACATTGAACAGTACATGAAAACTGACTACATTTTTTTTTTTTTTACCCACAAATGAAAATTGTAATTTAATCACTCATGAATTTAAATCTCTATAGTTTCTTTCTTCCATTGAACGCAGAAGATGATGTGTTACCCTAATTTTGGTAACCAAACAGTTGCTGGGCACCATTGACTGATACAGCATTTTTTCCATACTTTCCATATGGATGTCAACAGGGACCAGCAACTGTTTGGTTACTAACATTCTTCAAAATATCTTTTGTTTTCAACAGAAGAAAGAAACTCATACAGGTTTGGAACAACATGAGGGTGAGCAAATGATAACAATTGTCATTTTTGGGTGAACTATTCCTTTAAAGGCTGTTTGCATGAAAATCTGGTCCATTTTCATGTGCATTCACATTGCATTTTTAGAACTGAAAACTCTTCATGTGTCCTATTTGAGCATGTCTCCAAATCAGATTTAGCTTATGGGGACATCTTCCTCCCTATAGTTTAGCTACGCAAAACCACACACACACACTCTTGCTAACACATTAGATTCACACATTTAGAGTTAGATGCTCATATACAGCAAGATATGTTCATTATTTCGTCAATTTATCAAGCATTAAATCAACCCAAACCTGCTAATGTTAGTTAAAACAAATAAACAAACCAATAAATGGAAAATGACCAAAGAAACCTCAAGTTAAAATGTCTGTAATTGGAAATAAACAGATAAAGGCATCACTTACAGCTACGTTGTTGTTTTTTTCTTTTTTTTACAGGATGTTCTTTCTTATTATAGTGGACAGTTTGCTAAGCTCTTACTGAGTCATTAAGCGGCAGCATTAGCACATTAGCTTCCTGCGTCTGCTCAATCTGTAGCCTCTGGGTTACTGCCTCCCTGCTGGCTAGCTCAAGATGCGTGTTGTCAATAAAACATGATGAGACGCTTGTCTGTAATGACAGCTCCAGCACTAAATCGTTCTCATTACGTCTCATAAACTTTCCTGTTTCTCTGTTTAAATGGGTATTACATATAGCATTTATCCTAGTTGTGATGCTACGTCTGCTGTATGTCAGAGTGTTGTTTAGGAGTAGAATAAATGTTAGCCTGTCACAAATGTTTAAAGATGATGGGACTTGAATAAATTCTGCTGACTTTGATGCCTGAAACACTTATAGTTTATAACATTAACAGTATAAATGTCTTTTATGTGTCTTGATCAATTTATGCATATTACTGCAATTTAATTCTTAATTCTTGTCAAACGATTAATCGCGATTAATCGCATACAAAAAAAAAAATTGAGTTTGCCTAATATATGTGTGTGTAGTTATGTTTATATGAATACAAACACATTGATGTTTCAATTTAAGAAATATTTACAAGTCTATGTATTTATTATAATTGATATTATATATAAATAAAACATAAACATATTTAGTTTAAAGAAGAAATGCACTTCCAAAACAAAGATTTACATATTATGTACTTACCTACTTGTCATCCAAGATGTTCATGTCTTTCTTTCTTCAGCTGAAATTGTTTTTTGAGGAAAACATTTTAGTATTTTTCTCCATATAATGGACTGATATGGTGCCCCAATTTTGAACTTCCAAAATGCAGTTTAAATGTGGCTTCAAATGATCCCAAATGTGGTTGTAAATGATCCCAGAGAAAGAAGGGTCTTATGTAGCGTAACAATCGGTAATTTTCATAAAAATAATACAATTTATATACTTTTTAATGTCAAATGCTCGTCTCGTCTTACTCTGCCTGTACTGTTTTTTTCTGGTTCATGACAATTAGGATATGTTGAAAAACTCCCATCTCATGTTCTCCCTCAACTTCAAAATTGTCCTATATCGCTTTTTTACCATTTTTGTTAAGGTTGGGATAGTTTACAACTGCATTTGGGATCGTTTGAAGCTGCATTTAAACTGCATTTCGAAAGTTCAAAATCGGGGCACCGTAGAAGTCTATTATATGGAGAAAAATGCTGAAATGTTTTCCTTAAAAAACATAATTTCTTTACAACTGAAGAAAGAAAGACATGAACATCTTGGATGACAAGGGGGTGAGTACTTTATATGTGAATCTTTGTTTTGAAAGTGGACTTCTCCTTTAAATATATTAAATATATACATTAATTTGTGTGTATTTATATACATATATATATATATATATATATATATATATATATATATATATATATATATATATACAGACTTTTATTGTATTGGATGTGATTACTTGCGATTAATCATTTGACAGCCCTAATTTTATATGTATACACACACACATACACGTACATATACACATGTATACATTTATACAACAGTTCTGTCTGATCCTCAAATCTAAATGGCTGAGAGGAGTGTGATATTCTAGTGATATCAGCACTCCAACTGTTTCACTGTTTGTATCACTCAGCTTGTGGTAATTCTCACAGTGAGTGTCATGGCGGACACCCAGATCCACTAAAATGTATTAAATAATACTGTCTTGAGTCACAGAATGTAGTTTTAAACGTTTTTTTTTTTTTAGACGAGAATGTACTTTAGACTTCAAATATGTGGTTTGTTAAAAAAAGATAACATCTATTTTAGGGCTGCAACGATTATGCGATTCTATTTGAGTAATCGATTTTAAAAAATCCTTGATTGGATTTTGTCGAGTAATCTGCAAAATACCGGAAGTGGTGGATTTCACATATTAAACCCATTTAAAAATAATAATAAAGCATAATGCTATTAGGAATTCACAAACGCGATGATTTAATTAAATATATGCGATGCAGGTTTAATATGTGCATTTTAATTTTTTAAATGCTTCTCCACAAACTGTTATCATTGACATGCGTGGAGTGTCTCAGACTCCATCTCTGCATGTTGATGTGTGTTTGGGTTTATTATTACGTTCATCTGGGAACACAACGTGCGCTATTTCATCAGATTTGTAAGGTAAATTATTTATAAACCTACGCAAACAAAGTAGAATATATCAGTATCTTTCTCAATATGCTAACTGTTCATTATGATTTCAAAATAAAAGTTTGAACCCTCACTCTGAGTTTACACAGTTTGATGTCCACGTATTCAAGAAGTGACAGTGGCTGTAGCTTTTCTATCATAAAGAAATGGCTTAGTATTAAAGATAAAGTGGTCAAGTCTATTTGAAAACTTGCAAAACCTTTTAGTAGATGTGAGCTCCAGGGCATCAGCGGCTCTTCAGTGCTCATGAACCCGATGAAGGCAGCCTTACCCTGGCCAGATCTTTTTTAAATTGATGTTGTTAGACATGAGATATAATTAATTTTGGGTAAATCTGTCAATCAGTCTTTGGCCTCATTAATCTGTTATTTATCCCAGAGCAAATTGGCTAAGGGTGAAGTTTAATATTATGAGTAAAAGGCAATTTGGGAGGCAATTTGGTGCTTTGTCTCGCTCAGTATTTAATTGTATTCTAGCTGTATGTGAACATGTTTGAGCTGCAACCAGAGAACAGCCCGTTCCAAATATACACACTAGCTCCATAAGTGTAAATCTGCCAGTTCACTGTCAAACTCAACACATTCATCTCCATGGCATATTTTCAAAGTGTTGGCCTATGTGGCTAGTTGGCTAGTTTTACAGCCAGGCCCAGCAGTGATTCTCCCTGGGCGGCAGTACGATGTTGAAAATACTTTGGACAAATAATTCCAGCTCCTGCATCAGGGTTGACTTTGTTCTAATGTTGCATATCTGAACCACTGCTGAGTTTTTCTAGGTGCCACGTTTCTGAGTATTGCCTGTGTGGGCCGAATCCAGAATCCATTTCCCTTCAAAATAAAGAACAGGGATGTTTTGCAGCTTTCATTGTGTAACTGCTCAATGATAAGAGTCTTATAAAGCAAAACATCATAAAGTGTGAGTTTTGGGTAATGAGAGAGAACGGTAATCATGCTAGTTGTTTCACTAAAGATCCTGTGCCGGTTTAAATCGCCACTTTTCTTTTAGTAGTTTCTGCTGATTCAGTAACTAACCGATTGGTTCTTTAGTTAATAGTTCTCGCTGTGACTTTACCATCTCGATCAGCAGTTTATCTGAGTTGCTTTGTTGGTTTATGAGCTTAGGACAGATTTCAATTTGGGTTATTGATTTGTCACTAATTAGTCATGGATTTAGAGGTTTGCTGGGCTATTTCTGATGCGTAAACATATATGAACAGCTCTTTTTCATTGGCCTGCATTGATTTTCTTGCATCTTGGGAAAGAAACTACAAGGATAAATCACTTCGTTGTTAGACTAGCTTTGAGGACTCTTGTCCAGGAGGATGTCTGACTGTTTTCTACACTGAAAAACTGTCGTACAAACAATTTTCACTCAAAAATAGATGGTAAATTTTACAATTTTCTTGTAAAACACATACCGATAATCTTTTTTTTATTTACAACTTTTATAGCATTTTTTTTGTTTTTTTTTTTAGCACCTGTGGTGTGAGGACCCTATTGGAATTGCTCAGATTCTTCTTCATCTTCTTCAAAATGAATCGCATTTTTTAAGGGCCTAAACATGCACACATGCCATCTCAAGTGGTGAATATTTACATCTGATATGGCTTTTAGAAGTTGGTGTGGCAAAATGGCTCTATAGCACCACCTATAAAATTTCAACCCCTCAAGCTATGTTTCACATACATGTACGAAATTTGGTAGACACATGTAACACACCAATACCTACAAAAAACCCAACAGGAAGTCTTAAACGAACTCCTCCTAGAGATTTAAACAGATCAACACCAACACAGTTTGGTCAGTGTAATCTAAAGCCATTTGTGACGTTGAATTGCGAAGATCTTGAGTTTTCGTGATGGGTGTATCAGTGACAGACTGACAAACTTTGATGTTTCACCATAAAGAAGTTGTTATAATTCAGGCATACAATGTCCGATCTGCACCAAAATTCTCGTTTGATAAGAGTCCTGGCCCAAACACACGCCCATTACCATATTCAATTATAGTCATAGCACCACCTGCTGGCAACAGGAAGTGGCATGTTTTATGCTCTAACAAACTCCTCATAGTGATTTAATGACATCAACATTATATTTGGTCAGTTTAATCGAAAGCCCTTTGCGATGTTAAATTGCGAAGATCTTGAGTTTTCGTAAAAGGGGTGTGTCCGTGACAGCCTGACAAACTTTGATGTCTTGCCACTGGAATAGAAGTTGTTGTTACTCAGCCATACAATGTCCGATCTGCCCCAAACTTTACGTGTTTGATAACTGTCCTGGCCTGAACACATCTAAAGGCCAATATTCAGTTATAATCATAGCGCCACTTGCTGGCAACCGGAAATTACTTGTTTTATACTAACTTAAACATGCAATGTCCAATCTGCACCAAACTTCACATGTTCGATAAGAGTCCTAGACATCTAAAGGCCAATATTCAGTTATAATCAGCGCCACCTGTTGGTGACAGGATACGCCATACTTTGCACTAACTCAAACACACTATATTCATACTATATTCAATCCGCACCAAATTTCAAATTTACATCTACATGACAATATCCAGTTATAGTCATAGCACCACCACCTGGTAGCAGAAAGTTTGGCACATAAATGACTTTGACACATTCCTTCTATATTTACCACTTTAAATGCATATTGCCCACCGTTCACTTTTTTCAAAAGCCACCAGGTGGTGGTGAGCCTGTGTGCGAGGGCCCTTTCAGCGCTGATTGCAGCTTTAACATCCTTCTTGATTATGATTAGGGCTGTGCAAATAATCGGATGGGATTATCATGTGCGTTTCCTCAGTAATGCTCGTTCTATGATTAGTATTAATTCTCCATCACGTGCATTCAGATGGAGCAGCGTTTACTACACAGAGCTGTAGTTCACTGACAAGCTACGCAGTATCTCCGATATCTCCGGAGCCTCCGATAACGAACTCAGTATTGCGTAGCTTGTATCACAGAACCGGCATTACTGAGGAGACGTCATAGACTGTAAAAAATATGGACGTAGTGTCCATGACGTCACCCGTAAGTTTCTGAAGAGCATTTTTGAAGCTTTTAGTGGGCGGGAGTCGGCAGTTGCCATCTTGGAATCGCATCACTGCACGTCACTCCCGGATAATCGAAAATGGGCAAAGAGCCAGGAAGTGGGTGGAGCTGGTTGCTAAAACCACGCCCGCCTAGCGCGACGGTGGTGACAGCAATGGCAATCCACCTGTCGCTCAAGTGGCCACGCCCTAAATTATGCAGAACTTTAAGGCTTAATATAATTTAAACGAATGAGTTATAAAAAAATTGACATGAAGGGCAAAATTAGCTATATAGACCAAAACCACTTTTTGTAACAGGCTGTAAACATATTTTTTTTCTGCTGTAAAGTTGGCCATTTTAACATGGGATTGACTCTCTTTTACAGCCAGTTTCTTGCGGCCAGTTGATGAATTGCAGTTTTAGTCACTTCCGTGTTGGCTTCAAGAGTGAGGACGGGAGGTTACCGCTTGGGAGACGCACATGATAATCCCATATGATTATTTGCACAGCCCTAATGACACTATATAATGCTGTGTGAACACCAATAGTGAAGCAGATCTTCTCATCGCATTATCACTCTAAATTACTCACGGGTGTTTTTCTTGTCACTCACACTGATAAAATCATCGCATAATGCTTTTCTCCATTTTCTGATACAACCGGACATGTCAAACTGCCTCCCTTTGTTACTGTTGCTATGTCCGACAAGCCCTGGCGCTCTCACGCAAACACGTAAGTGAAAAATACATTGTGGAGAAAAGAGGACACAGACACTTTAGGAATGAAACAAAGCCTCAGCTTTCAAATGTTGTCATTTTGTAAGAAATTCAAACAATAAATACCATTTTATGGCTCTTTAATGTGTCATGACAGATTGCTGTAGCACCTTAGCTTGAGCGGCACGTGAACCGATCATCCCTTCCTTTTTACTAGTTATAGCACAAAATAAACATGAATGAACATCATAAGGTATCTTGTTTTAACTGTTGAAAGACATCAATACACACCATTTTTCAAGTTCAAGTCCAACAGCGTTAATCTACTCTCCTGTCTGGTTTGTTTGTCAGAAAAAAATGGCAGATTCTGCATTATAATTGGTCAAAGCACCTGTCAGTCAAACTTAATAGTTTCTAGACTATCTCTAGAGCGACGACTAGGAAAACATTTTATATAAGACCTTGATAAAAGGCTCTATAAAATCTCCCTTTTTTTCAGACAGAGGTTTTGTGCACTAAATAATTATAATGTATTCATGTGGTTAATATTTAATTTCACAGCATATTTATTTGGATACAGGCCCATGAGCTCGGTGAATACATTAGCTCTCTCCACTGCTATTATATTATGTAAGATATATAATGACCGCATAAATAAGTTATTTCTGCAGGGTCTGTTAGACAGAGCAACTCCTGTTGAACTAATACAGAGTGAGTTCTCATGATTAGAGGTGATCTCATTGGTGAAATGCATTCGTGTGAAACCACAAGGAGTTTTCTTCTGATGTCTGCTTCGATATGTGACCCTCGGAGGGAAGCGCTGGCACGCTTAACGCTCTAGAACAGATGGACAGTTTACAGTTAAAGGGCACCGAAGACCCGCTCTAACGTGCCGCCGAGGACGGAGACGGATCCGGCTCTGCATGCATGGAAATGACCGGAGTTATGGCTCCTCTACTGTCAGAAATCTGTTGGTTTTAATTTAATCTAATGACTATGTGTCTTGTTTTGTGACAAGTTTGGGCTCTTTGAGCTCTCAACTCTCAAATGATCCATTTAAGTAATGCCTGGCAAAAGAGTTTGAACCGTATAGTGGCGGTTTTTATTTATTTATTTATTTACTTTTTTTTGCATGCGTTTTTGTCTGTGTTGAGTGGAATATAAGGAGTACAGGCTGATTGTTTCAATGAAACAATTTGATTCAATTTTCCACTCAATAAAATTAGCCATCAGGGCTCGGGCTCTCCAACCGTCCACAGTCCCTCATTTCCAGATTCTGCTCCTAATTGAACGAGTTTATGTACTTGTCTGCGAGAAATTGGAAAAATTCATCACCTGGAAAATGTGATATTTTTCTCCCTCCCGGCTGTGCACAGCTTGTTTTGTCCTCGCTCTCCCCCCCTCTCTTTTACTTCATCAAAATGATGAGCCGCTATGAAATTAATATAGTGACATTTGCATGCAAGTGTGTTTGTGTGTGTGTGTTCAGATTTGTGGCTGGAATTATTTTATTCTTAACAGAATCTGCGTCTTAATTTCACTCCACACTTTGCAAACCAAGACTGATTCATTTAAGGAAATTAGCTAGTCACATTCAATAGATCCTCATAACTCTTGACATTGGCATAACGATATATATGTGTTAGATGTATTATATTCATATCATGTAATTTATCTACATACACTACCAGTCAAAAGTTTTATTGTTTTTTGAAGAAGTCACCTTTGCTCACCAAGCCTGCATTTATTTGA
Organism: Labeo rohita; assembly: GCF_022985175.1. Lineage (NCBI taxonomy): Eukaryota > Metazoa > Chordata > Actinopteri > Cypriniformes > Cyprinidae > Labeo > Labeo rohita. The sequence continues at coordinate 28,986,290 of NC_066871.1, read as the reverse complement.
TCCGAAATACAGCAAAAGCAGTAATATTTTTACTATTTAAAATAACTGCTTTCTATTTGAATATACTTTTAAAATGTGATTTATTCCTATGATCAAAGATAAATTTTCAGCATCATTACTCCAGTCTTCAGTGTCACATGTTCCTTCAGAAATCATTCTAATATACTGATTTGCTGTTCTAAAAACATTTTTTTGGGGAGGAAAAAAAAAAATTAAAATAATGTAAATAATATTTCTATAGATAAAGAAATTATAGAAGTTAATACTTTTATTTAGCAGTGATGCTTTATATTGATTAAAATTGGTAATAACCACATTAATAATGTTACAGAAGATTTCTATTTCAGATAAATGCTGTTCTTCTGAGGTTTCTATTCATCAAAGAAACCTGAAAAAAAAAAAATTCAGCTGTTTTCAACAGTAATAAATGTTTTTTGAACAGCAAATCAGAATATTATAATGATTTCTGAAAGATCATGTGACACTGAAGACTGGAGTAATGATGCTAAAAATTCAGCTTTGAAATCACAGGAATAAATTACATTTTAAAAAAATATTTAAATAGAAAACAGTTATTTTAAATAGTGAAAATATTTCATAATATTAACTGTTTTTGCTGTACTTGTATCAAATACATGCAGGCTTAGTGAGCAGAAGAGACTTCTTTAAAAAACAAAAAAAAATTACTGTTCAAAAACATTTGACTGGTACTGTAGCCTCTGCAGAAATGCTAATACATAATAATGTGACATTTTTTTCTAGATTGGAAATGAATGCTTTCTCTGCCTGTAAGAGAGATAACATTTATTTAGTTATTTATATAATTGGTTTCCTAATTAATTAGTTACTAAAGACAAAATTCACATTCCTGTACATTTAACATGCATGGGAATAAAGTTTTTCAAAATTTAAGTTGGTGTAAAATCTATTTAATATATAGGATTTTGCATTATTTTTAGATTTATAAACAGCAATTTTGACGTTGATCATATGTACAGAAGATCAGATGTTTTTGGATAATCTCAAATCGTGCTGGTGAATGATGATCAGGTTTTACACAAACTTGTGGAGTTCATTCATAAAAACTATATATATTATTTATAAAAATACATTTAAGTTTTTGTGACTGTTCACCACTTCTTTTTCTCCCCCCAGCATTTTTTATATTTTTTTTATATTAAAAGCCAAACAAATTAATTATAAAATAATTTAAATCGTGCTGCAGTGTGACACATTTTAAAAATTGTGACAAAATGTAAACATATTTAATGTAGTCTGTCAACTAATGAGAGATTTAAAAATACCCCTGCATAATACATAATAATCAACACCCTAAAAATGATATTCTTTCTCAGGAATTGTGTTTTAAATAGTTTTAGGTGAAGTGCAGCAGTCATTACTTGAAATGTCATGTCAGATATTCTTGTTTGTGGACAAACAGAAATAGGACTGAGTTGAAGGTTTGTGCATGTATGTATTTTTAATAATAATAATAATAAAGAATGTGTGTGCATGAAAGTCAGTTGTTTGAGAGAAAGTGAGAGAGTGTGTCTGTGCATAAAAGTTGACTCTGTAGGAGCGAGCGAGAGAGATAAAAGAGAGGATCGTGAGATAGATGAAAGAGAAAATGCTGTACGATCTGCCATCTGTGTGCAGGGTTCCTCTCCTGTGCCCCATATGGCCAGGAGAGATGAGCTACAACACACACACAAACACACACACACACACTCTCATATGCACAGATGCACATGCTCACACACACATTTATGGCGCGTCTTAAAACTTAATTATCCAGCCTTTTTGCTCCAAGTCAGGGAAGCGAAGCTTCTTTTGTAGCAAATGAAAAGATTTCATAGTGTTGATGATGATGAGGTTGATGATGTCACTGTAGCCTTTCTGCAGTCTTGAAGCTACTTTGAATCTGTTGCTAGTGATGACTCAAAAAATACCCCCACAAAACAAAGATTCATTTAAATGATTCCTCCGAACAAACTGATTCACTATATTGAATCAGAATTCCCAGTGCTTCATCTTAGGGGCGCTTTAAGAAAACTAAACAAAAAAAAATTATCAATGTAGATGTTTGTTATTCTACACGCCTTATAATTAGAGACAGTAGCTCTAAAAAGCTGGTCTGTAGTTAAAGTATATTTTAGTTTTTCTCACTAATGGCTTTTTCACACAAGCTTCTTGAATATATTTATTTGAATGTCATTTTTTGTAATTGCTGTAATCGATAAACATCCCTCCACATGGTAATGTCTTCATACACACGTTTTGTGTCCTATTTTTTTTTTTCCCTTTTCTCACACACCAGCACACATGCACACTTCTGAATAAGTGTTATATATTATACTTTGTAGTGATGGACAAGCTCCTCGCAGGCTGCCAAAATGAAATGAGCACAATTACCAGGGGCGACAGAGCCTGGCCACATTAGGCTGACCAATCGAGCAGAAACTCAAATGAGCAACACACACACACACACATGCATAGGCAAAAGACGAGTGCTGCCCTAACTCCACACAAAAACCTTTGCAAAGATGAGGCACGATAGTACATTGAAATCAGTGTAAACTTCATATGCCATGAAATTGAATGTCTACTTTCAGAAGCGTCAGGCCCTTTAAAACTGAGGGGGGCATGTGCTCCTGAAGATGTCTGAGCTGAGGAGTGTCTTTGATAATTAAGTTGTGTAATTACTGTGGGTAAAACTCTCATTATTTATTTATTTATTTATTTTGTTACAGTGCTGAATAGGGAAAGAGATGCATGTAAAATCTAATATTAATTAATATTATACACTGATTATATTTCACAAATTAAAATCGCAGTTTTCTATTTCAATGTATTTAAAAATGTAATTTATTCCTATGATGCAAACATGAATTTTCAGGATCATTACTCCAGTCTTCAGTCACATGATCCGTCAGAAATCATACTAATATGCTGATTTGACGCTCAGTAAACATTTCTTATTGTTGTCGATGTTGAAAACAATTCGGTGCCCAGCATGTTAATGCTTTTTGCTAAATTAAAGTATTCTTTTCAAAAATCGCTGAATAGGAAGAACTTTTAAGGCAATCACTCCTGATCAATTGTGTTGTTCTCTGACTCCATTTCAGATAATGAGTTGATCCTGCATTCTGTTGACCGATGTGAAGCAGAGACAGAGCTCGGCTCGATCAGGACGACGTCTTGGCTAAACCCCTGCCGTGCCTCCCCAGCCCTTCCACACCCGATCAATATGACTGGAATTGGAGATACAGGTCAGGCGATGCACTTCCAGTAAGAGTAGACTGATAAAATAGTTGGGTAGAAGGTCTTAACTTGCATCTCAGGGGTCTTGTTGGTAAACGGCCCATTCAGCACATAGACAACATATAGTATCCATAGCTTTATGTGTGTAAAGAGGACATGCTATGAACAGTATAGCTACTGAATAGGTTTTTGTTTGCAGGGTTTTTCTTTACAGGGTTTAACTTTTCAGGTTGTGTTGAAGAAAGTTCACTGGATGTGTACGGATTGGTCTAGAATATTTTGAACATTTATAGTGTTTGCAGGATTTTTCTTTACAGGTTACAATGAATTTTTAACTGTGTTGTAGTTTTGTTGAGCAAACGAAAAGTTATTTGCAATATGCTTCTGCTATTAGGTCTGCGTGAAGTTTTGACACTTACTCTGTTTTGCTGCTTAGTTATTTCTGAACTTCACATAAACGGTTTTCTATTTAGGAAATCTGATCAAATCACATAAACTGTTCAGTAAATCTGACTAAATCCATAAATAATTTCTATTCACTAAATCTGACTGAATCCATAAACCGTTTTTTAGTCAGTAACTCTGATTGAATCACATAAACAGTTTCTATTCAGTAAATCTGACTGAATCATTTAAACCATTTTTTATTCAGTAAATCTGATTGAATCACATAAACCGTTTTCTATTTAGGAAATCTGACTAAATCCATAAATTGTTTCTATTCAGTAAATCTGACTGAATCACTTAAACCATTTTTTATTCAGTAAATCTGATTGAATCACATAAACCATTTTCTATTTAGTAAATCTGACTGAATCCAGAAACCGTTTCTATTCTGTAAATCTGTCTCAATCCATTAGGGCTGCACCTCGACTAAAGATTTTTCTTGTCAACTAGTAGTCGTTCATTTTAAGCATTAGTCGCCTAATCACACGTTTATTAATTAACCATTTAAATCATAACAATGAGCCTAGGATTGCATACATAGCCTAATAAGCGCTCAAGCGCACACATGCAAAGCTTTCCACAGCACACCAGCAGAAGTAATGATTATGAATGTGTCAGGGAAAAAGGGTAAGAAGGCTGAATTAACTGCATTTTAATAATTTACTGATAAAGTAGTGCTTTCTTTGTTTCGGCTTGGAAGATGAAGTCTACGACACTGACTTGTCATCTCCACAGTAGTGATGCACCTGTGTGCATGTTTCATACTGATTACATAATCTGAAAATATTTGTTTTCCATTTGAATTGGTTCATTTGAATGTAGACATTTTCCTCTCTATAGGTATATTTTTAACGTCTAGGCAAGTATACACAGTTTTGTTTAATTCTTTTGACACGCTCAAGTTCACCAAGACGGCAGAAAGCGCATTTGCTTTCATTATTTTACCAAAGCGCAATATTTCGTTGTTATTATGAGTGCACACAAATAAATGTATTGTCTTTACAGATTCAAAAGATGTATTGCTCATATCTGTATGACCAAGAATGATATAGTATTTTAAAAGCAAGTGACCGCACCGGCGTCTCCATCTGTCATGCAGTGAGCTTCGGTAGCGCACATTTTTCTACGTTAGAATTAGAATTAGATTGAGCAGCCAAGTGAAGTTGCTACTACTTACATATTTCAGATGATAAGCCATATTTGAGGTCAACGAATGATAGGCGAGCATTTGGATGTCCTGCCCAATTCACATAGACCAGCCGTTAATGATCTGTCGGTCATGGGCTGTGTGACTTTGCCGCTTCCTGTGAATTTTTATTTATTTATTTTTTTCTGCAACTAAAAGGTCAAAGGTCTGTTAGGTTTTGGTTGATCAGTATGAGAAATGGATTATTAATACAAAGATTTGTGAAGTTATAGGTCACCTGGTTATAGAAGTGTTTGGGTTATATAAAGAAGAAATTTGGAGGGAGCACTTTTATGAAAAAAAAAAAATGGAACAATGCTCAAACTAAACATCTTTATTGGTTTTGCAAAGGTCCCCAACACTTAAAAAGAAGTGGTGTAGAACTTATGTTGAAACCATTTTCACTCAAAAATTGCTACTAAATTTCACACAAACCATTTCTATTCAGTCTGTCTGAATCCATGTGATTACATGATTAATAGTCTGCAATTTGAGGTTTAGGCTCCGTTTTGTGTGGATTAATTACCATTTGGATGTAATTGTGGATGCTAATGCATCTTGTTTACGTGACCTTCAACTGTGACCTTCAGCTGGTAATGTGACATTCTTATAGTGTGAACACAATGTGCATTTTTTTTTTTTTGTTCGGAAATTCATGTGAATTATCTTGTAAAACCTGTGCAGAGATGTTTGTAGTTTTATTCTGGGCATCCAGATCTCCTGAGATGGTTGAACTGAGATAAATTGCACTCTCCCTCCATTTAAAGCCCATGCAGTGGGAACGTAACGTTTTCTTTTAATCAGAAAGACCTATAAAAAAAACTCAGATTTGGCCCTGTTCATCAGATTTATATTGACATTATTTATTGATGTTCATTACTAAATGTACAGGAGGCTGGATTTAGAGCGTTAGATTTTGGAAAAAAGCCACAGTGGCGGTTCCGCTCGGCTTCGTTTGGATTTGGCTCCGAGTCTCTCCAGACAACGGTTGGGTCTTAACTGCCATTTTCCTTAATAGTGCTGAAGTTATGCTGCTCACGGCCGCCCATATCTCACGCTCACGCTCATATCTCCTGTCCTCCTCATCTGCGCGCGCTGGTACAGAGGCGGATAGAAATGCTTAATTATTAATTGGCTTGTTGTGTTTGTGCCGGGAGGCAATAAATAACGTTCTCGTCTAATGAATAATGGGGTTGGTTCGGGGGCCCCGGCTCAACCGCGGATCCCCACGGTGAGCCATTAACGTTTTACAGTGTCTCCAGCGCTCGGAGGAAGCCGGTTTCCTGCCAGCCCATTACCCGAGCACCAGGGAGGCGGGCGACTGGACCCACTCCGGGGCAACGCGGCCGACCCCGGCGGCCCGAGAGGACAAGTGTAGCCGCAGGGTCGGCCATGGGCCGCTGGAGGGGAACAGAGCGGGTGACTAGTCAAAAAAGTTTTATGGCGAAGTTTGCGATTAGCAGTAAGGCCTAAGGGGTCGAAGGTCTGTTAGTTTCGAGTTGATCAGCATCAGAAATGGATTATTAATACAGGTCACCTGGTTATTGAAGTGTTTGAGTTACGAAAAAAGGAGAAATTCGAAGGAAGCGCTTTTATAGAAAACAGGAACACTTCTTAACTCAGCATATTTATATAAAGGCAGCACAAAAGTTATTAACTAATAAACTATAATAATTAATTTTCACACAGAAATGACTAAACAAAATTTTGAAGTAGAAAGACTGAAATGGTATTTTCTTGTAAAACATACATCAATACTTTTTGGTTTATTTACTTTCAATATCATTTTTTACAGTTTCTATAAAAACTGTAGTTTTTAATTATGGCTGTCAATCCATTAAAATTAAGTGAACTGCTAATAAATTGAATCACATATCAGTATTCGCTAAGAAAAATTTAAGTATAAAAATTTAGGAGCACAGTCAATTTCAGAAGCACCTTCTAATCAATAATCAAAAAATCTGATAAAAAAAAAATAGCCTTCCCGTTACAAGGTGACTGATTTGAGTAATTTACAGGGGAATTTTGTTTTTACCTTTGTAATGGCATTTTTTTTTAACTTTCTTAAAAGTATGTCATCTTTTACGTCAAATTTTGTAAAAATTATATTTTATAAGCTTTTTAACATTTCTAATTAAAACAACAGAATAAGAACGAGTAGAATAAGTTACCAATCAAATGAAATCAGTATTAACAAAATTAATTTGTACAACAGAGTTGGCACAGAAAAACACAAGTGTCTTGTAGGTGTGTTTTCATATATATAATGAGGCTCAGAGGTGGCATGAGTGCAATCAAATTCATAAATTCATGTTGAGATTAATGTTTTAAATATTACATTTTGAATATAGAAACTGAAAAGATGGTTTAAAAATTAAACTAAAACTACCAGTAAGTGGCGGCAAGTCACAGATTTAATTGCTGAATCATTCATTCATTTGATTCGTTTAAAAGGCTGATTCATTCAGGAATAAAGCAAGTGAATCACAGACTCACTGGATTCGCATGTTCATTCATAAACGAAACACTGCAGTGTTTGAATGGAGATGCAGTTGCGACTTGTTTCAGACTATTTTTGATGACAAAATGGAGCAAAATCAGGGAATATTGTTATAGTCAGACAATGGAAGTCACTTAATATTAACTTCTTGTTAAATTAAACCAATATTTCATTTACAAACTCCCTTAAAAGCTGTCACTCATCTTAGTTCATCGCGATCTCAAGTTTCATTATAATCAACAAAGCTCTCTACACTGCACAATCAATCTCTTATTTACACCCTGTTTACACTTTGTTTATGAAAGGATTGGTGAGATATGTGTGTGTTATGTTATTTAACGTTGCAAAACGTGTATAGAAACCTTTGAAGCTCCCCTCAGTGCAAATATGCTGATCGGGGCAGTCGCGCAGGTGCTCCTAAATAATATTTCATAGTCGCACACAGTAGTTTTCAGTCACAAATGCAATATATGCGTTATATATTCATTTCTGTTTTTCAGGCAGTCTGTAAATTTAAGGGCCATTAGAACAGCACGTGATCTAATAATAATAATAATAATAATAATAATAATAATAATAATAATAATAATAATATATTTTTACATACAGTGCCTTTACCAAGCTAAACGACGCTTTACAATCTGTCATATTAATACAGAGATTTTTGTTGGTCTGTGGACACATACAAATGGACCACTTGTTTTGTTTGTTTCATTTTGTTTGTTTTTTGTTTGTTTTTCTTTTTTTCACTCCGTGAGTGCCTTGTATTTAGTGTATGGTGTGTCAAGGTAAAATGGTTCAACTTTGAGTTCTGTTCAGTTAATTTGCAATTTGAGTTTTTTTTTTTTTTTTTTTTTTTTTTTTTTTTTTCTTGTTAGAATTAATTGCACTGTTATATTTTTACAAGCATTATATATATATATTTTTTATTATTATTATTATTTTTTTTTTTTTAAATAATACATATTATTATAATATTCTAATTTCTATATAATACTTTTATAAAAAAAATTATATATATAATTTCTAAATATTCTATTTTAATATATGGTTTAAGAATGTTAAAATAGCAAAACAAAATAATAATTAATTAAAAAATGACAAAAAACAAGCATTTTACTACCTATAAAGGAGGAGGTTTCTACAAGGTGGCTATGTTTTAAAAATGGATTTTTTATTTTTTGTGTGCGTGTAGTTCTGAGACATCTGCTCTCCCAAGCACCCACACATGCTTGCTTAGATCCTGCATTCTCACATCTTCTTACATCTCTTTTTCTGTCTGTCTGTACACAGTCACACATGCACACACAGCTTGTCTCCATGTCAGTTGATCCGTTCTGAGAGGTCATTTTTCAATAGGAGAGGCAGACAGGTCTGTGCAGGGATCAGATTGATTTGTCCCCAAACTTCAGAGCACTGCAGCAGGAAACCTCACAAATCAACACTGTCATACCTCCCGCTGAAGCCCCACATTCAGTGTGGGTGTACTGTATGTTTTTGTGTTTGTATGTGAGTCTTTGAGAAGGTTGAAGAGAGAAAGGTCAAGAAATAGAAAGCATATGTGTGTTCAGTAGTATTCAGTGTTTGATTTGTCCTCCTTTTGCTTCACAAGTTTGTGTAAAGCGTCTAATGCTTCTGTGGAAGCAAAAACATCTGACCTTTGTTTTTTTTAAACCTTCAAACCTCCTTTATTTCTAGGTTTAAATTAGATTTTGTAACCCAGACATTCGTGCAGATTTAGATTTAAAGTTGTACGTGGCATTTTATGTGCAGCAGACGTTCTATATGTGTGTTTGTGTGTATGTTTGTGAATATGTATGAGTACCTCAATAAATTTAGATTGTCTCTGTGTCTCTGCATTCTGCATGTATATTTCATGCGTGTGACGGTGTAGAGCGAGCTGGTCTCTCTCTGAGGTGTGAAGGCGATGTTGAGGCAGCGTAGCGCAGACTAGGAACCATGTGCCTTCATCAGTATGCATGCTGCGAACCAATAGGCCCGCAGGGGGAAGAGTTAGTGTGCGACACGCATGGCTTCCCTGCTTTAATTTCCCTCCATTTGAGAACATTAGCCCTGACAAAGGCAGAGAGGTACAGAGGGACCACTGAACAAACAGAGCAGAGGGAGAGAGGGAGAGAGAGACCGTATGCTTGACAGAAAGACGGGCAGAATAGATGGAGAACAGAGGAGAATAAGAGAAATCTGAAACTAGATTTGCCCAACATCGTCTTGTGAATGTAACTCTCTGATACAGCCTTTACTGAAAGGTGCTGTGATGGTAAAGTAGCAGATGGCAATACTATGGTACTTTGAAATGTGCCACAGTACTGTATTTACCTGGTATCCCACAGCACTTCCAAGAATACCATGGTACTGCCAAAAAACAGTGTTTTTGACGTGTTGTTTTCATTTACATAATATTTTTTTAGCATATAGTGGCATTTAAAAACTATTGTGTTTTTTTTTTTCTGTTGATAAGTTTCTTCCAGTTTGTTCAACACTTGATGCCCATTAAAGCATTCATGTTTTAACAGTTTGTGTAGGATGTGTTATTGAATTGTGCACAGTATTGAAATTACTAAATACTAATAAGCCAGTCATTTTTACTTTATGCTCAGTTTATAGTATTTTATTGTGCATTTAAATGTCTTTTTTAAAATTTAGCGTTGCCCTTGAAGTCAATGATTATCTAATTCTTAAAATATTAAAAAAAAATTAATAAATAAATTTTATATTCAATCAATATTTAGTTTCAGCCAGTAATGAAAATGCAATAAAATATAAAGAAAATATACAGTAATTTAATAATTAGTAAAAACTAGGCAAATAAATAATAACACAAACACCCCAAAAATATACACAATGTATTCTTAATAATAAAAATAAACAATTTTACTCTGTTATTAGCTGATATCTGCTATTTTTTTATTAAGTTATTATAAATAATATGGATACAAAGAATACTAATAATAAATAAAAATGAAAAGCATAAATATGCAAAAATACATTTTTAATAATAAAATACTATTTTAATTCTAAAATAATCCAAAACAATTAAATATATTTTTACCTGTTATTAGCTGATATCTGCTGTTTTTAAATATTTAACTTATTATAAACAATATAGATATGAAGTACAAAGTATAATAATAATAATAATGATGATGATGATAATAATAATAATAATAATAATAATAATTATTATTATTATTATTATTATTATTATACATAAAAAGCATACGAAAATACATTTTTAATTGTAAAATATTATTTTAATTCTCAAAATAATCCAATTCTCAAAAATAATCCAGATTAATATTTTAATCTGTTATTAGCTGATATCTGCTGTTAGATGCAAAGTACAAAGTATAGAAATGCACACAGAAACCATGTCAGTTTATAATTTTGCATCCTCTGAGCTTCATGTGCTGTGATTCCTGAGCAATCAGCTTTAGTGACAAATATTAAAAGTCCTCAGAAGAGGAAGATTAAGATTCATTGGTAGTCCCTTGAAGTATCTGATTTGTGTGTCATCCCTGATTGTGTTGGAAAAATGAAGGCCCCTAACAGAGATCAGACGCTAACAGTGATGTTCATCACACCCGCCGGTTTCTGAGGATCAGTTGTATTTGTCTGTGTATGTGTGTTACTGAGAGAGGAATCACTTAAGTGAAAGACCAAGAGGGAAATGTGGCCGTCTCCTCTGTGCAGATGGCGGAAAAGAGTCTGGTGTTGAACAATGAGTCACTCAAGCAAAGTGGTGACAGTTTATGTGTAATGGGTGAGTGCAAATGTTATTTGATATACTGTTTCTGAGTGAGCTGCTGCTTGTATGTTTTGTGCCACCTTTTAAATGCGACTTCAAAATACGACAATTTGCCCCCTAGTGGTGATTAATACATTTCATTTCTTAGTTAAGCAGCTTTGTTTCTGTCTATGTTTTTAGTAGCGGAGTATAGCAGAATAAAAGTATGCATCATTGTGGGGTGAATGAATAATGATTGAATAGATATCCATATAAAGCCCAATAGATGCTTTGTTGAATGGTTTAATTGCAATAATTGACTCATTTTTCCTTACTCTGACTTCATAACCACCCATTTTATATGTGTGACCCTGGATCACAAAACCAGTCTTAAGTAGCACGGGTATATTTGTAGCAATAGCTAAAAATACACTGTATGGGTAATTTTTTCTATCATTTTTTCAAAACTATAATTTTTTCCTTTATGCCAAAAATCATTAGGATATTAAGTAAAATATGCATTGCTAAGAACTTCATTTGGACAACTTTAAAGGTGATTTCCTCAATATTTCGATTTTTTTTGCACCCTCAGATTCCAGATTTTCATAGATTTGTATCTCGGCCAAATATTTTCCTGTTCTAACAAACCAAACATCAATGGAAAGCTTATTTATACGGCCTTCAGAAGTAAAAACAGTCACCTCTTGTTAAAGGGACAGTCAAAAAATCAAAATCAAAATTCTGTCATTTACTAACCCTCAAATCCTTCAAACCCCATTTACTGTTAATCTATATTTGCTTTTGCCCCCATTTTTTATAAGCTGAACTCAAAGATCTAAGACTTTTTCTATGTACACAAAAGGCCTGTTTGCCTCAAATATTGTTCACAAATCTGTCTAAATCTGTGTTAGTGAGCACTTCTCCTTTGCTGAGATAATCCATCCACCTCACAGGTGTGGCATATCAAGATGCTGATTAGACAGCATGATTATTGCACAGGTGTGCCTTAGGCTGGCCACAATAAAAGGCCACTCTAAAATGTGCAGTTTTATCACACAGCACAATGCCATAGATGCCGCAAGTTTTGAGGGAGCATGCAATTGTCATGCTGACTGCAGGAATGTCTGCCAGAGCTGTTGCCCGTGAATTCTCTACCATAAGCCATATCCAAAGGCATTTCAGAGAATTTGACAGTACATCCAACCGGACTCACAACCACAGACCATGTGTAACCACACCAGCCCAGGACCTCCACATCCGGCATCTTCACCTCCAAGATTGTCTGAGACCAGCCACCCGGACAGCTGCTGCAACAATCGGTTTGCATAACCAAAGAATTTCTGCACAAACTGTTAGAAACCGTCTTAGGGAAGCTCATTTGCATGCTCGTCGTCCTCATCGGGGTCTCGACCTGACTGCAGTTTGTAGTCGTAACTGACTTGAGTGGGCAAATGCTCACATTTGATGGCGTCTGGTGTTCTCTTCACGGATGAATCCCGGTTTTCACTGTACAGGGCAGATGGCAGATGGCAGACAGCGTGTATGGTGTCGTGTGGGTGAGCGGTTTGCTGATGTCAACGTTGTGGATCGAGTGGCCCATGGTGGCAGTGGGGTTATAGTATGGGCAGGCGAATGTTATGGACAACGAACACAGATCCTGAGGCCCATTGTTGTGCCATTCATCGACGACCATCACCTCATGTTGCAGCATGATAATGCACGGCCCCATGTTGCAAGGATCTGTACACAATTCCTGGAAGCTGAAAACATCCCAGTTCTTGCATGGCCAGCATACTCACCGGACACCCATTGAGCATGTTTGGGATGCTCTGGATCGGTTATGCGACAGTGTGTTCCAGTTCCTGCCAATATCCAGCAACTTCGCACAGCCATTGAAGAGGAGTGGACAACATTCCACAGGCCACAATCAACAACCTGATCAACTCTATGCGAAGGAGATGTGTTGCACTGCGTGAGGCAAATGGTGGTCACACCAGATACTGACTGGTTTTCAGACCCCCCGCACCCCCCCAATACAGTAAAACTGCACATTTTAGAGTGGCCTTTTATTGTGGCCAGCCTAAGGCACACCTGTGCAATAATCATGCTGTCTAATCAGCGTCTTGATATGCCACACTTATGAGGTGGATGGATTATCTCAGCAAAGCACTAAAACTGATTTCCTGCCTGCAGCAAAATTACACTTTAACTTCTGCAGGTGGTGTGTAGAGCCTCAGTTGTTTGAGATCTGGTCAAGGTGAAACAAGCTGACCTCACAGTTGCTTTTGACCAAATAGAGGAACTCTGAACTTACACCTTTTCTTTCATCTGTCCCTCTACCTGCAGCTGTGAATCTACTCTGTGCGCTGAAGCCCAGGCTGATCTGTTATGCACTCATGACATGTTACTGTTCTCCCCTCAGGACAGTCTCATGAGAGGGTTCAACTCTTGTTCACCTGCTACTAGGCTGACCTAATGTTCACTTTGAACATCCAGCACTGACTTCAAAGCTGCAGGTAGAGTTGGATGAGGTCAAAGAATGAGAAAACAACCCTGTTGACGAGACCAACAAGTCTAGTCATCAGCTTTTGTTGTATTTTCCTTTAACTGCTGTCGCCACCAGCACAATTTCTTTGGTCAACCAGCTTAATTAGAAAGCTGTTCTCTAGCTAGACCTGTTCCAAACCAGTCTAGGTGATCTTTTAAGGAGACAAGAAAACTGGACAGATAATAAAATGGAGCATATGCAAGCCATGTCAGGGTTGTGTGAAATTCAAAAATTAAATGAGAATGACTTTAACTGTAAATTCCAACTCAATTCCTTAGATTTAGTTGCACGATTAAGAAGATGTATAACCTCAATTTGAAAATGAATGAAAGGAATTAGAATTTAAATTAATTGATTCATAGAAATTCTTACAACAGTAATTTTTTTTTTTTTTTTAATAAAGTTTAACAAGCCTAAATAAACCAAAAATACTGAGATGTTTCTCGTTCCATAGTTTACATTGTTGATGTTTAATAAATTCAATGTTAAATCAAATAAAATATTATTTTCTAAAGCTGCAGTTTGTAATGTCTACTTGATACTTTCCCATTTAACACAAAAATAGCTTTAAAAAATCTTTTGTGAGTATTTTCACAGTCAAATTTATTTTGCGATTAATTGGATTAATTTATTGAAATTTCATGTAATTAATTAGATTAAAAATTTTAATAAACTGACAGCCCTAGTTTTAAGTTGAAGTATTAAAAATATTTAAACTGAAAATATAAAACTATTAAAGGGAACCCGGGTATTAAGACTTGTATGGCTTAAAATAACATAAATGATGTCTCTTTCTGAAATATGTAGTAGAAAACCCATGAAAGATTTACATTATTTGAAAAATCCACATCGTTTTATACATATTTTGGACTATGAGGGGCGCCATTATTTCGATGACGTGAAATAGTTGCACTCGATGAGCTACTGATGCTACCTGTTGCTATTTTTACCACATCACAACTCGGCTTTTGGTTGTAATTTTCAGTCGAAGGGCAACAAGAGAAGCGATGTAAGTCTTCACTGCTTTCCTAGCGATAAGAAAAGGAGAAAAGAATGGGAAGATGTCTGTGGATGAATGAAACTTCCTAAAGACCTGCGTCTTTGTTCTCTCCACTTTAGCCCTGATGCCTTTAAGGCTTTTAGTCGACCACAGCTACTGAAAGAGCTTACAAATGTCAGAGACAAGAAACGCTAGATGCCATCCTGAGAGGATGTAAACATGCAGACGCTTGTAATGACGCCACAGCCACCGAAGGTGTTTCTCAGCGTGGATTTCACTCGATATCCAGGGCGTTCAGACTCCATGTGAGGAAAATCGATGGTACGGCATTTGTTTTAAGCCTACACTTACTGTATATCCATCTCCATTTTCAAAGTTGCGCTGCGGTAAAAATAGCAACAGGTAGTGCCAGTAGCTCACTGAATAGGTAAAAGAGAATAAATGAGGTTAAAAGAGAGTCTGAGTTATCAAAAACAGTGAGGATGAGAACAAGGAAGTCTTGATGAAGAGAGAGTAGATCCATGACAGAACCTTTTCGCTGAATTTTACACAAATGATTGTTTACCAGCAGAGGAGCAAAAAGAAAGAGCCTGAGTTCATGTTTTCAGTCAGCCATCTTTCCTCACTTACCAGGACTCCTAAAACAAAGTGGCATGACTCATTAGCGTCCCGTTTCCCCCACGTTCATCTTTCATCAGCCCTTTAGGAATTTGAGGTTTGGCCTTAGGTGTTGGCGGGACGGGTCTAGTCCTAGGCGGAGACAGAAAGTCTATCCGTTAGCGCCTCGTCCAGCCGTGGCCTCCGTTGCACCTTGTTCTCCCGCCCCCTACAAATCACAGAGCAAACCGCCAATCATTCATCACCACGGTAAAGGGGTCATTATTGTCCCGATGACACCAGACAATCCCCCTTGAACCGCGCCCCTACCCCTGCTGTATTGTAGAGGCATCCATCCAGCGGGATGAATGGAAAGGGGCCAGATAACACAAGAGAGATGGACGTAGGACAGAGATGGCAGGATAAGAGCTGAGATACAGGTGCTGTTGACTCTTTCGTCAGGTGCTGGTGGGATGGATAGACATACCAGAAGGGGTCCAGCTTAGATTTATGAAACAATGACAGGAAGTGATGAGGGGAGAAGACTTTACTCTATATAACACCTGTTAAATCTGTTTTATCTGACCATTTATGTTGGGAAAAATGAGGATAGCCGGAGACATTGAGATGAACGCTGATAACTCAGAAAAAAGAGGTAAATCAGGGAAGAGACAAACAAAAGAAAATACAAGGTTTGAACTAGAAAATAAATGTAAAGCGAGGGGCTTAATGGGCCTTTTGGCTCCTGATTGGATAACATTGAAGGCAGGGAGGACCAATGAGGTATTTGTGACCCTGGACCACAAAACCAGTCATAAGCAGCACGGGTATATTTGTAGCAGTAGCCAACAATACATTGTATTGGTCAAACACTCTCAGTTTCCATATATTCAAATAGTTGTATCTCAGCCAAATATTGTCCTATTCTAACAAACCATACGTCAATGGAAAGCTTATTTATTCAGCTTTATTTATTCAAATCAACCTCAAACCCCTCAAACCCCATTTACTGTTAAATTACAATACTCCTTGTTTTATTCACACTAAGATATACTGTGATATTGATTTTATTTGAATATGTTGTGTAGCCCTAGTTCAGAGCAACATTGGACCCCATTGACTGTCATTGAATGGACCAAAAAAAGGGGAGATTTTTAGGTAACTATCCCTTTAATGGGGCTGACCAACCCTTAACAGTTTATATGCTTAATCAAGTACAACGAATGTATAAAAAAGAATGTGCTTCTGTCTGCGTTGTGTGTGGTAGACACAACTAGAAACCTAAAAAGTGGGTAATGGAGAGATAGAAAGGCAAAAAGGAGTGTAAGTGTGACTGAATGAGGAATTGTAGAGACTGATAAATGAGAGAAGGTAGTCGGATCAAGGACATGCTCTGGTTTACCTGAACTCTGTGCAGGGTCACACTGAGGCCGCAGTCAAATGAGTGATGAAGCGCATTACATTTGATCTAAAGAAAGGAAGTGAGTGAAGGCAAAAGCGAGACAGGGAGAAAAACAGAAGACAAATTCTGCAGGATGTCAGTAGAAGCGAAAGAGAAGAAGAGAAATACAGTCTTCCAGAGTGTAGTTAAATGATTAGTTCACTACCAGAATAAAAATTTCCTGGTAATTACTCACCCCCACGTCAACCAGGATGTTCATGTCTTTCTTTCTTCAGTTGGAAAGAAATTAAGGTTTTTGAGGAAAACATTCTCGGATTTGTCTCCATATAGTGGACTTCAATTTTCTAAAGAAAAATAAAAAAATATATACTTTTTAACCACAAATGCTCGTCTCGCTCTAGTTCGACTTTATGCATTACATAATCACGTTGGAAAGGTCACGCGTGATGTCGGCAGAAGTACCGAACCAGTGTTTACAAAGCAAATGTGCAAAGAAAGTCAAACACCCTTTACAAAAAAAGGTAATGGATGATTTTGCATGAAGTCACGAATGCACATCGGAGACCTAGTGCTAGATGAGCATTTGAGGTTAAAAGTATATAATTTTTTTTTTTTTAAACCCTTTGAGTGGTATGGTTCCACATATGGGATTCTTATTTCTGTGCCCCTGGGAGTACGGTCCCACATATGGGATTTAGAACGTTTGGTGACATCACACAACTTCCAGATTCATTCATTCATTCATTCGATTCATTACAGCAGCTGATTCTTTCAGGAATTCAGTAAACGGCTCACTTTATGAGTGGGCCTTTGAATCATTGATTCACACGATTCGTTCAAAATGCGGATTCATTCAGAAACTAAACACCACTGTGCTGCTCAGAGACACACAACAATTCTGCTGTGGCTTTATAGGTAATATTTTTGTGCAAAAAATATAAAACCGAGCAAAAACAGAAAATATTGCATTTAAAATATAACGGTATTAACTTCTTATTTACTGAACTGTTGTACAAACTCACATTTGCACTTGTGATATTCAGGACAAACAGCACTTGTCATATTGCTCTTGCTGCTCGTGTGATATTGCGTATCATATGATATAAATATGAGACAAAAACTCATATGAATGAATGAATGATCGCATTTATATAGCAGTTTCATTGTGTATTGCTATAAACCCAAAGCGCTTTACAATCATCATATGGGGGGATCTCTCCTCAACAACCACCATATGGGGCATTTTTGTCCCAAAATTTAGAATTTTTGCAAAAATTATTTTTCATAACTAATTAAGTTAATGCCTTAAACTGACAGCCTTATTATTATTTTTTTTAATCTGTATGTTAATCCTGTTTTTCAAATTCCAGTTTTTAATTAAACATTTTTAAAATAAGATGAATATACTTGAGAATCAAAATGTTTATATATAGCTAGATATAGGTAGATATTATGTATTATTTAGATTTTATGTAGTTAGAATTTGTAGTATATAATTGCATTATTGTTAAATTTTATTTTTCAGTTTATAAATAAAAATTAAACATTTTGAAATAAGGCTATTTTTGCTTAAATATTTACGCATTTTATGCTAAAAAAAAAACTCGCTAAGTATGGTTAGATGCAAATATTATTTAGTTTTAATTGATTGCATGATATTACATAAATCAGTATTACTGAATTGATTGACCACAATTCAACGTGTAGTCACAGGTTTGCATAAATCTATAAATGTCTTTCAATGTGGCTTTTCTGATACAAGCTGTTTTACAAAATTCAGTTTGGTTGTGTGAGAAGCCTAACCTGAGTTGGATTGTCTTACTGCAGGTTTACGAACACAGCTTTGTTCTTTCATTTTGTCCTCTTTTATTTCTTTGTGTAGCAGATTCGAGCAACTGCTGCTGTGTTGTTCGTTAGTGAACTATATGGGCTTTACTGACTGTGAGCAATATGGTCCTCACTGCGAGCCCCTGTGGATAGAGCCATCACAGGCCTGTCTCGCAAACAAACAAACTGTACACACATCCGAACAACAAACAACGGGCACAACCTAATACGTAGCATTAAAATCAAAGCAAACTTCGTGTCAGAAAAACAGAAGAATCAAACTGATCTTGGAACATGAAGACAGATGAACGCAATAACAAAGGCTTTAAAAATTTGTGTACTCTGTCACAGTGGTGCGTTGTGGGTAAATATGTGCCATAACTCACGCAGCGTCACCGTGGTGGCGTTTAAGCGTTCATGTGTATAATTATTTTGGAGTATGTCTCCATTTTCTTTCTTTCGCTTCAAATCAATTTTTATGGCAGCTGATTTTATGGCAGTCATCAGGGCGCTGGAGAGACTCAGCCTGCGTCTGCTGCGGGCGTAAAACAGCGGAGAGGAGCGATATAAATATTACCGCTTTCACTGCGCCTCGGGAGGCGGCGTGAATGAGACAATGTACGTACTTGTACGTGTGCTTGTTTGTGTTTGTGAGAGAGGAGAGCCTATCGGTGACCTTTGACCCCACGCTGTCGTCGCTCCTGTAGGTGGCTCTTTGGTTGTTTTGGTAACAGGGGATATCGTTTGATGTTAAGGTGCTGCTTTCACTGATGGCACGTCACGTGATGCCTTGAGATAAACGAATTGATGAGCTCTGTCTGTCTTGTCAGTCTAAAGTACTGATTCGGCTTTGAAGGGATCATTTCTCAAACCCAGATTCAATTTAGCAGAGGACTAAAAATTATATCTGACAGAAAATCATCTTTCATGCTGAAAATCAAGCCTAGGGTTTGGACATCGCATCACCATAAACTATACAAACAATGTAGAATTTATGTTGATGTAATTGCTGTTATGATTAGTGCTGACAAGCATTACTACTACTTATATTTAGTAGTATTTAGTTTATAGTATACAGTTATAGTATATTTAGTTTATATTTGTTATATATTATATTATTTTATATTATATATTAATTCAAAATATTTTATTTTAATTTAAAATAATAATTAAACTGACTTAAAACAAGCACACACACACACACACACATTCTATTCTATTCTATTCTATTCTATTCTATTCTATTCTATTCTATTCTATATTCATTTCAAAATATTTTATACCCTGAATTAAATTGACTTAACACACACACTATTATATTATATTATATTTATTATTTTATTTTATTTTATGTTATATTATATTAATTCAAAACATTTTATTTAAATTCAAAATAATGTCCTGAATTAAATTGACAAAACAACAAGCAAACACACAGACACACTATTCACACTATTCTCTAACTAATGTTATATTATGTTATGTTATATAATGTTACACTTTATTTTTTTTGTATTTGAATTCAAAATAATATATGCCCTGAATATTTTTATTTTTTTATTTTATTTTATTTCATTATAAAATATTTAATATTTGAATTTAAAATTAATTAAATTTAAATTTAAATTTAATTCATTTTAAATTTTTTAAATAAATTTATTCGAACTAATATATATCCGTAATTAAATTTACTTATTTAAATAAAATACACTTATTTATTATATTTATTATTATTTTATATTATATTGTTCAACATAACATAGTTCTGAGTTAAATTGATTTTATGTTGAGATAGAGATATATCTCTCTCTCTATATATATATGGCTTTATCTTCGTGTTAGTAGATAATTATGCAATTTTACTGTAAAACAAGGCAAAAAATAAAACGATACACACACTATTACATATTCTTCTTCTTCTAATTATTATTATTATTATTATTATGTCCCATTTTTAATGCAAGGAGAAAACTTCATGAAGTACTCTCACTCAAGAACAAAGATTTTTTTTTCATATGTTCATTTTAAAAGTCTTGTTTAATTTTAACTGCTGTATTTTTGTGTTTACTTTGTGTTTTTCTTTCTTCTTTTTAAATTAGATGTTACATTTTAGCAATCTAATGTTAATCACTCGCAAACGCTCTAGACTTTTGCGTGGGCATTCTACATTTTCTTCACAATATGTACATGTCTTGTTAACTGATTACTATTACAAAGCTAACAAAGCTCCCTGGTTTTTTTTTTTTTTCTGATGCTGTTCTCATTTCCTGCTGTTTATCACGAGAGCCCGTCTCAATAAGACTCAGTGTGTCAGACTATAAGCAATGACAGGATTAGTACTGTCCAAACACAGCGCGGCACTCTTGAAAGAGGCTTGAGCACAGGGCAAGGCCTGCATCTGCTCAAAGCCCGCTCAGCACGTTTGAAGCAGAATTAATGGCGGCAAATATTAACACCTGCACTTATGTAAATATTAGCATCTCGCCCTCTCGCTCTGTAAATCCTGCATGTGATCTTTGTCACCTCTGAAAGTGGATGAGGATATAATCTCACATGGATGTAATGGCTTTGTCGAGATCAAAGCGACGAACGGGAACTGAGCGATCTGGATGTTTTTTTGTTCCGATAGGATAATCCGGGCTTCTCGCAGGGACGTTAAACACAGAGCTTCGTTGGTGCGGTACATCATCATCCTCCCAATGCAACAAACCTGTCTTAAATGTCACTTTTATTCTTTGTTTCTAGTTGCTTCTTTTGCCAGAGATGATCTGATGGCCTTTATTTCCACCGGGTGAAATAGATCTCTGGTGGATTGGTGAGGAGGAGATTGAGTCTAATTGTTTCTATCAGTCTTTCTTCGTTGGCGGGTTTCAGGCTCTGCCTGCGTCCCAGATGTCGTTTAGTATCTGCTCGGTTTGCGAGGGTTCGCTCAAAAGCGGCAAGTGGAGTATCATTCATTCTGCTCTGAACATGCTGAAGCGTTATAGGATGTGTAACTTTTTATTCTAATGAAATCGAAGTTATGAGAGTTGCTTTAAAAGCAACAAATTGTTGACCCAGTACTTGTCGGAAACTCCTTTTTATGATGTCTGGCTCAGGACGTTGTTTATTTCTCCTGTCCTACTGGGTTTTATGCATTAAAACGCTGTCGGTTCTAATATTCAGGCCTGATTTAGCAGTACGCCACCTGCTGTTCTCATCCAGAACTGCAGGCTTATCTGCAGACTCGTCCGCCTTTAGAAATCTTTGATAACATTAACATAGCAATAGTAAACTCATCAGCTGTTGTGTATTATTATATTATATTATATTGTATTATATTATACATTATATTATATTATACCTTTTAAGCTTATATTTAATTGCCTAAAGTAGTTTTTTTATAGATAGATGTGTACATTTTACCTACAAAAACATGTAAATTCATATTTTTATTGCTATTATTATTATTATTGTTATTATTATTTTAGAATTTATTATTATATTAGTATTATTATTAGTATTATTATTTTTTGAGTTACAGAATTAGTTTTACAATAGTTTCCAAGGTATAGAGGTGGTATGACAGGGATATACTGAGAAAATTGTTTTTAAAAAATTTAATTGGTGATAAAAGTTCACAGTCTAATGGTTTAGTTTGACATTTTATTTTATTTTATTTTACTTTATTTTACTTTATTTTATTTTATTTTATTTTATTTTATTTTATTTTATTTTATTTTATTTTATTTTATTTTATTTTATTATTTTGTTTTATTAACAAGGAAGATTGAACTCATTTTAATTTATTTTTAATAGAATTGGAAACTTTTTCTATAAGGTCTCTAAATGTCAGTAGGTTTAACATTTCAAACTGTTAATTTTTTTTAGTTTCTATATATGCCCTAAATTATTTAAAGTACATTTTATAGAAATAAGTAAAAATAAGAATTTTGCATTTATTCATTTATTCATTCATTCATTCATTTATTTATTTATTTATTTATTTAACTTTTTTCTTTTATTATTTTAAATGCATGTCTGAATAATGGGGGAAATAACAGCAAACACTTGCCCAGCTTTAAAAAATGTAAATAATATAATATAATGTAATATAATATAACAATAAATTAATAATTAAATACATTTTAAACTTTTTTTAGTAATATTATTTTAAATGCATGTCTGATTAATGGGAATTAAAAAAAATAATAATAAAATAAAATAAAATAAAATAAATAATAAGGTAAAGTAAAATAAAATAAAATAAAATAATAACAGCAAACACTTGTCCAGCTTTAAAGAATCTAAAATATATGAAAGTGTAAAATAGTAAGAAAGAATGTTTTGTGAGCACATACTTCCATTAATTTCATAGTTTTGATGAATGGACTTTTATTGAAACAAAGAGGAGAAAATAGTGATAATAAAGAGTTGTAGTGTAAAGTTTAAAGGGCCATTATTGTCTTGTCTGTCCTCACCTGTAACCGCACTGCTCAGGGCCTTTTTCAACATCCAACATTTGTCCTTGCACTCAGAAATTCAACT
Source organism: Labeo rohita (assembly GCF_022985175.1). Taxonomy (NCBI): domain Eukaryota; kingdom Metazoa; phylum Chordata; class Actinopteri; order Cypriniformes; family Cyprinidae; genus Labeo; species Labeo rohita. The sequence continues at coordinate 28,963,250 of NC_066871.1, read as the reverse complement.
TTTTTTGTGTTCTTAAGGTGACTCTTATACACGTAGGATGATGCAAAACCCCTAGGGTTTTCAAAAGTCACCTGAGGAGCCAAGTCTGCAATTAGACCTCCATTCAGGAAACACATAAATAACAGGGACCCGTGAAGCTGGAGACATAACAGTGATTAATAGAACCATTAATTCAGGCAGATTTTCATCCCAAAACCTTACTCATCTTTTCCCTAATAATGGATAATTACAATCTATGGATATTGTCAAAGGTGGAGAGCAGATTAAATGGTTTTGCTTCAAGAAATTACAGCATCAGTTTTACAATAGTTTCAGAGGTGAAGCAAATCCCAGGATGTACTGAGAAAATTTTATTAAGAATCTGGTACCTAAACCAGTTAATATTTTATTTTATTATATTTAGTTTTATGCTGTTTTGTTTGTTTTGTTTAATTTTTTGTGTTTTTGTTTTTTTTTTTGCTGTGTTTTGTGTTTTTTGTTGTTTTTTAGGGTTTTGTTTTTGTTTTGTTCTATGTTTTGTTTTTTTGTGTTGTGTTTTGTTTTCTTTAGTTTTGCTTTTTGGGGGTTTTGTTTTGTTCTATATTGTGTTTTTTGTTTTGTTTTTGTGTTTTTGTTTGTTTTTTTGTTGTTTTTGTTTTGTTTTTTGTTGTTTTTGTTTTCTTTAGTTTTGTTTTGTTGTTTTGTTTTGTTTTTTTTTTTTTTGGGGGGGTGTTTTGCTCTGTTTTTTTTGTTTGTTTTTTTTTTTTGTGTATTGTTTTCTTTAGTTCTGTTTTTAGTTTTGTTGTTGTTGTGTTTTCTTTAGTTTTGTTTTTGTTTTGTTGTTGTTTTTTTAGGTTTTGGTTTTGTTCTGTTTTGTGTTTTGCTTAGTTTTTTGGGGTTTTTGTTATTTGTTTTGTTGTTTTATTTTCTTTAGTTTAGTTTAGTTTTTTGTTGTTGCTATTGTTTTGTGTTTTTTGTTGTTTTTTCTTTTTGTTTTGTTGTGTTGTGTTATTTTTAGTTTAGTTTTGTTGTTTAGGGTTTTGTTTTGTTCTGTTTTGTGTTTTGCTTTGTTTTGTGTAGTATTTTGGGGATTTTGTTTTTGTTTTCTTTAGTTTTGTTTTGGTTTTTTTTTTTGTTGTTGTTGTTGTGTTTTCTTTAGTTTAGATTTGTTTTTGTTTTGTTCTGTTTTGTGTTTTGTTTGTTTTGTGTTTTTTTTTTTTGGGGGGGGTTGTTTTGTGTTTTCTTTAGTTTTGTTTTGGGGGTTTTGTTTTGTTGTGTTGTGTTTTCTTTTTAGTTTAGATTTGTTTTGTTTTGTTCTGTTTTGTGTTTTGCTTTGTTTGTTTAGTTTTTTGGGGGGGTTTGTTTTGTGTTTTCTTTAGTTTTGTTTTGGGGGTTTTGTTTTGTTGTGTTGTTTTATTTTCTTTAGTTTAGTTTATTTGTTGTTGTTGTTTTGTGTTTTCTGTTGTTTTTGTTTTGTTGGGTTTTTTCTTTTGTTTTTTGTTTTATTGTGTTGTATTTTCTTTCTTCTGTAGTTTTTTGTGTTTTTTTTATTGTATTTGTTTTGTTTTCTTTAGTTTAGTTTAGTTTTTGTTTTGTTCTGTTTTGTGTTTTGCTTTGTTTTGTGTAGTATTTTGGGGATTTTGTTTTTGTTTTCTTTAGTTTTGTTTTGTTTTTTTTTTTTTGTTGTTGTTGTGTTTTCTTTAGTTTAGATTTGTTTTTGTTTTGTTCTGTTTTGTGTTTTGCTTTGTTTTGTGTAGTTTTTTTTTGGGGGTTGTTTTGTGTTTTCTTTAGTTTTGTTTTGGGGGTTTTGTTTTGTTGTGTTGTGTTTTCTTTTTAGTTTAGATTTGTTTTGTTTTGTTCTGTTTTGTGTTTTGCTTTGTTTGTTTAGTTTTTTGGGGGGGTTTGTTTTGTGTTTTCTTTAGTTTTGTTTTGGGGGTTTTGTTTTGTTGTGTTGTTTTATTTTCTTTAGTTTAGTTTATTTGTTGTTGTTTTTTGTGTTTTCTGTTGTTTTTGTTTTGTTGGGTTTTTTCTTTTGTTTTTTGTTTTATTGTGTTGTATTTTCTTTCTTCTGTAGTTTTTTGTGTTTTTTTTATTGTATTTGTTTTGTTTTCTTTAGTTTAGTTTAGTTTTTGAATTTTTGTTTTATTCTGTTGTGTTGTGTTTTATTTTGTTTAGTTTTGTTTTGTTTTGTCTTTTGTCTTGTTTTACATGCCTGGGTTTAATTTGTTATGATAGCACTTTGTATCATGACAAATTAAACCCAGGTATGTAAAACAATTTGATTTCAGCTTTAATGCATTTCATAGAACTATTACAATTTAATATTAATTAAATGGGAAGAAAAAAAATGCACAATGACAGTATTTAAACTAAATTTTACAGAAATTAAGCATTTTAAAAACTGCACAGTTTTTAGTTTCAGAGGTAGAGTGAATCCTAGGATATACTGAGAAAGTGATAATAATCTTTTACCTAAATTGGTGTTCACATTTCATATTTTAAAGAAATTTTAATATTTTATTTTACTTACCTGGGTTTAATTTATGATGGTGGGAAGTGTAAATATGGTTTCAGTTACACTCAGTACATAGAACTATTACAGGTTTTTTTTTAAAGAAAATAAATAAATTAAAATATAAAATATTACAGCTTTCCTAATTGTGGGATTTAAACAAAGTTTTTACATTTAAAACCTTTTTTTTATTTCTGTTTTATTTCTAACAAAATTAACATTAGGCTTTTTTTTTTTAAAAAAAAAAGCTTCTTAAAATGTGTTTTCTCTACTGTTCTTGTAGCATGATTTAAAAAAAAATCACACATGTTCTTGTAACCCAGTAGCTGTCGGATGCAGTTTTCAGATTGGATCGAGCACAGCTAATATTAATGGTGTTTGTTCCAGATGTGCCGTGCAGATAACGATTGAGAGGGGTAATTGACAAACAGATCGATGACCTTGAATCTGTTTGTCTGCCACTGAAAAGAATGGAGCCGCTTCCGAACGTCATTCTGTAAAGCCTCACGCTGCAATCTAGCAGACCACCACAGGATAGCAGTGTCGGCTCAGTTTTGACGTTCACGCGCTCGCCCCACCCCCACCATTCGTTCCCTCTTTCTCCTCCTCCTCCTTAAAAATACATTATTTATTTCCTGCTGGAAACACATCCTCTTTGTTTAAATATTCATGAGGCTGTGAAACTTCTTTCAGGTAGTCACATTACCTGTCCTTCTGTCTGCCTTACACTAGGGGGCTAAGGAGACCGTCCCGTGTGTACGTGAGCACGCGTGTGTATCGCCGTCTGCTTAAATGTGATATTTCAAGGTCAACTGCATTGATTACTGTCATAGCAAACTGGTAACAGGTATCTGTGACTTAAAACGATGCTTTTGTATGAGGGGAAAATGAACAGCCTCTTTTCTTTCAATGCCTCCGGAGTCTTTTCAAGTCATTGTTGGGAGTCAGACAGCTTTTGCATACCAATTGTCCACAGCATTTGCCTCGAGTCCCACAGATAGCTAGTGTCCGGAGAGCCAGGCGTGCTAGTAATAGTACGGCGCTATCTGAGATTTGTTCTTGAGTTTAATAGATGAGCGTGGTCAGATGTTTAAAAACGCTTATCAGCTCGCTACTCAAAGGCCTCTCAGAAGACACAAGCAACGGGGAAGCCCTTTAGATAAGAGCCAGAGGAGAGATTGCTGCTGTTTTCTCCTGCTGGAAACGTGAGGAAGTATGAGGAGGAGGGGATGGATTGTAGTTGTGATCGTTTGAGGTCACAACGACGGTGTGTCTTTATTTTGTGTTGGCTACTGCTTTCGGCGCACAGTAGTGACTTCGTCCCAAAACTTCAGCATAACACTCTAATAACTAAGAGTTTTTTACAGGAATTTGTAATGTTATGCCTTCAGTGTAATGTTAAGCTCTATTAAAAGCATTTGTGGCCTATTTCAATTACCAATAAAAGTGATATGTAATGATATATGTATACATATTACACACGTTATATAAATATAAAAAGTTTTATTATTCTGTATACTGTATTATTATTATTAGTAATATTAAGTTTTCTTTCTTGCCTATAATAATTTATTTAATGTTTAAAGCAATATTACTACTACCACTACTACAAATAATAAAAATATAGTATTTATTTATTTATTTATTTTAATATTTGTTACTGTTACAGTGCTTTAAATGTCTAGGGAATTGGTTGCCAACATTTGAAAATAATAAGTTTGATGAATAGAGATTCATATTATTAATATATGTTACACGCTTTATATAAATGTAAAAAGTTTTATTATCCTGTGTATTTATTATTATTACTATTATTGTTGTTTTTGTTGTTGTTGTTATTATTATTACTATAATACTAATACTACTTATTACTATATTTAAAAAAAGTAATGTTTCTACTACTACTGCTACAAATAATAATAATGGAATATTGTGTAATATTATTTTTGTTTATATTTGTTATATATATTACACTTTAAGAAATTGTATAATATTTATTTTTAAAAAATAGTTTTATTATACTGTATATTATTATTCTCTATATTACTATATATATACTGTATATTACATCAATTTTATGTTTAAAAAGTAATATTACTACTACAACTACTACAAATAATAATGTTATATATATATATATATTATTATTATTATTATTATTATTGCTCTTTTTATTATTTTTTTTATATATTCATATAATGTGATAGTATATGTTTGTATGTTCTTCTTTATAATAATTTATTTAATGTTTAAAAAACACTACTACTACTACCACTAATACTAATAATAATAATCTAATTTTAAATAGATTTTTGTAATATTTGTTGCATATATATTACACACTTTATATAAATTTAAAAAGTTGTATTATACTGTATATTTATTATTATTATTATTATTATTATTTATGTTATTATCATCATCATCATTTTGTTTTTTAATCAGTTCTTTTTTATAAATAATTTATTTAATGTTTAAAAAGTAACATTGCTGGTAGCACTACTACATATAATAACAATAATGATAATGATAATAATAACAATAATAATAATAATAATAATAATAATAATAGTAGTAATAATAATCTGATATTATGTAATATTATTTTTCAAATATTTGTTATACAAATATATACATTTATTTATTTGTTTATATTTGTCATTTTTTAATTATATTGTATATATTTCTATTGTATATTTGTTTTATTGTCTGCCTGTGTGTGTGTGTATGTAATAAAAATGTGTTAATGTAAAATATATTTCTACAAAAAGTCAGTTTTTACTTTGTTAGTTAATAAAATATTGTGTGTATTGATTAAATTATGTAACTACATCTGTTTTCTATGAATGAGTAAAAATTATTTTCTGTGTTAATCGTTATGACACATATTCTGGACTTTGAACATTCTTTCTTTCTTTCTTTTTCTTTCTTTCTTTCTTTCTCTATAACTTTCTCATGAATTCAGCTACTAATATTTAAATCTAGTTTTTAGAATTCCACAGATTTTCGTCCTCAATCAGTGCAGATTTTGTGTTTGTCAGTGTTATTAATCAAAGTCCTGAAGTCTCACTAATGTGTTCCTAAAGTGCATTGTAAAAACATGTTGAGCAACTCGCTCTCTCGTCTCGTTGGTTCTGGTTTGGCTGCAGAAGTGAGTTCAGTGGTGTGTCTTAAACACCGACTGGCAGGAAAAACAGACATGACTCAGACACAACTGTAGGTAAATGAGAACAGGGTAAAAGCGATCAGATCATCCAGTCAGTTGTTGTGGGTCTGCCAGGTCACATAAACAGAAATCACAGTTGTGCTTGGCATTAATTGCCTATCATATACTCGTGCGTAGGCCAAAATACATTGTGTCATCATAAATACTTCAGGCGTGTTTTATAAGGCCCTGACTCAGGCCCTCGCCACCAGAGCAAATCAATACGTGTCAGCTTCATACAGAATACATCATTTGCATAATGTAAAACTTGTGAGACAGGAGTATTAAGACAGGAAAGGCTGTTGTGAAATTGGCCTGAGTGCAAACCACTGGATGAATGGCCATGTGAACATTCGTCATCCTCCAACACAAGCCCACACACACACGCGCGCGCGCACAGCCCACCATGATTTACCTCGGTGTCTGAGGCCGCACCATAATGCCACATTGTTCTGCCATTAGCTCCTCAACAGCCTCTAAACTTAATTTCCCTGATTTGTGTCAAAGCGCCGACAAGCTTCACCATCGATTAAAGTGTCACGAGAGGCTTCTTACACCCTTAAGGGACTGGGGTGTGTGTGTGAGTGTGTGTGTGTCACTGGTTGAGTAAATAGACGTGAGATGAGATTTAATAAAAATGGTTATGTGTGGTCTTAAGATCATAAGATATTTCAAGCGCCATTTTGGTAATTATTTTAGAATTATTTTGCATGCAGCTTTTATGTGCTCATATTAATTGATAGGAATTTTTATACTTAAAATTCATTTGCCACACTGCGGGAATATTGAAAATGAACAAGTAAGGCAATTAAGATGGAAAATGGTGACCGGTCACAGCACCTAAAATATTCACTCTTCCTTAAATATTAAAATAAATTTTGATGTAATATTAGGGATTTACAATATATCAGTGCAGAATCAGTTATCAGCTATTTTATTTTATTTTATTTTATTTTATTTTATTTTATTTTTTTAATTTTAATTTTTTTTATTTTATTTTAATCACTCAATATTGAAAGAAATTAGATGTTTTAATTGTTAATGCTAATTTTTATAAATATAAAATTACTTTTATAGTAAAAACAGTAGTAATAATAATTGTAGTAATATATTTTTTATATTTAAAAAAAATATATATATATTTGTAATTTTGTTTTAGCAAATGTCAAAATTAATATTTATATATATTTAAAGTTTATATTTAATATAATTTAATAATTTAATTTAATTTATATTTATACTATTTATATTTAAATATTAATATTTTTATATATAGCAAGATGTTATACAGGTTTTATTTTACTCTTTTTATTCTATTAATTAATTAATTTAGTTATGTTACAGTATAGTTACAGAATAGTAAACAATTTCAATTATGACCACAAGAATATTTCTACAAAATCTGACTCTTAAATAATTCTCATTGATTTATTTATTTTTTTTATTAGTATAATTTTTAGCAAATGTCATAATTAATTTTTATATATAGCATGATGTTATACAGATTTCATTTTACTGTTTTTATTCTATTTATTTATTTATTTATTTATTTATTTTGTTTTTTATACATTTATTTATTTTACCTTATACTTACTCTTTAAAAAATGTGTTGTTTATTTATTTTATACATAACCTGACTCTTAAAAAATATTGTTGGTTCAGTAATGTTAAATCATTTTTTTGGTGGATAAGAGTTTGAATCCTATTCATTTTAACCCCTCTTTCTGCTCGTTATTTCCTGTCTTTTATATAATTTCCTTCAAATGGAAAAAAAAAGATTTAATTCGAGGTCGATGCCAAGATTGTGATTAGCATATAGCACTGTTATACTTTCTACTTAGTGATTTGTGGAAAAATGCAATATGTCCAAAATACGATGTTTATAGCAAGATTATAGTTGAGGTTGATATTCAAGGCTGAAAACGCACTAATACAGAAACCAGAACCGTCCGGAAGAGTCCGGAAGCAGCAACAACAATGGGAAATGCTAGCAAGCACTGCTCTCTCGTCTTGACGTGTCTTAATGGTCATACAGGAAGTGAGTTCTTGATGATCCAGTGAAAACAGGACATCCAGTAAACCTCTATCCAATAGGCTCCTGAAAAACACAACACGTATAAAGAAACAAAATGCAGATGAGGATAACATGACGGGTTTGGAGATTTCAAAAATGGACAGAGAGACATCAGATGAGTTCAGAACATGAAAGACTTGGGCTGTTTACATGTATTGATGTGGCTTTTGCAAGGAAACACATGTTAGTAGATACAGAGCAGTGTGACCTGTCAGACCTTTGACCTCCACGCTTTCACCTGTGACCCCATCTGACCTCTCGCCTGCCTGCGCTCTTCCTCCACCCCCTCACTTTGAGTGGAGCAGAGACATTGTCTTTTACAGCGGAGACATTGTCAAAGACTGTTATCATCAACCACAGCTGTTTATCATGTACTTCACTGAGAAAAAATAATAATAATAATAATAATTTTTCTTGCAAACGTAGTTTTCTTGCATTAGTGGTTTATTGATTTGCATGTAAATCCTAGAACTGGGTTATTACTCTGCCCTACAAAGGCAAAGCAACTACAATGAAAAATGAATAAAATGGCTTTATTGTTATATAATTTGTAATTTTTACCTGTGTAATATTCATTTTCACATTCCTGTGAATCTGAACACAGTTGAGCCAAACCTGTTTTGTCACAGGACAAACCCAAGTCTAATGAGGGTGTTATAGGGAAAAATGTACATATGTTGAAATATTTATATACCATAAAATATAAAATAAATGTTTAATCATAATAATAATAATAGGTGAAGATAATGACTATTATTATTATTATTATTTAAATGTATGTAATATAAAATGCAATAAATTTGTATTTTTTTTATTTGTTTTTTTAAACTCCTGTCTTTTTAAACTTTTAAACTTTTTAAACATTTATTTTGAATTTTAAAATTAAAATTTGAATGACTTTTATTTAAATATATAAATAATAATACATCAGGTATTATAGATTATATTCCATTTAATAACAAAACAACAACAACAACAACAACAACAACAATAATAGGTTAGATAATGGTGATGTTGGTGATTATATTTTAAAACGTATTTAGTATAAAATCTAGTTTAAACTAAATGTATTTTGAATTTGAATTAGTTTCATTTAAATGTATAAATAATAATAATAAAATATATAATTTTATTATATTTTTAAAAAACAACAACAACAACAATAGGTGAGATGATGATGAGGATGATGATTATTATTACTATATTTCAACATATATTTAGTATAAAATGTCATAAATGTATTTTTTTCCTGTTTAAACTACATTTATTTTGAATTTTAAAATGTAAAATTATAATTAATTTCATTT